>NC_084556.2:22145000-22332500 GCF_033978685.3 Nerophis lumbriciformis
TCGTATATTATTGTCTCTCTGCAGAAGTTGCTTGGCTGTTTTTCCATCTGTGTTGCAGCAGCAGCAAATAAACGTCAGGAATTCTATCAAGTGCTACGGTTGCCATAGAAACTACACCCAATGCTATTTTAGTGACAAGACACCACAGCAGCCAAACAGGGTGTTGTGTGCACTTTTTCCAGTGGAATAGTTGGGAAGCATTGTGCCAAAGGGACATGTGAGGTGACAAATTAATGAAGCGCTGTGTTCATAGAGGACACCTCATGGGAGCAGAAGGTGTGAAGCAAGCTGAGACCTGCACTGTTGGACTGTGGCAGCATCTGCTGCATTTACTGTTGACAAAGTGAGACATTTTTATTAGTTATTAAATTAGAAACGACACACTGTTTTTTTTTATTATAAAGGGCTGTTCTACAAACCCAAAGCAAAAAACTCATGGAAACTGATTTTTTTTTTTTACAGGCTATAAGACACGCTGGAAAAAGTTAGACTGGCAGTGTTTGTTTTCTCTGACAACTGATCGACACAAGAACCTCACGGACAAAAATATAAAGCCGTCCCTCATTTTCATAATGACTTTTGGAAAAAATCAGTGTGACGTTTGGCTGGGCTAAAAGGTCAGTGTGTGTTTTGGTCGTTGATATTTTCATTTCATAAATTGAAATTGGGGGGAAAAAAACAATTGGTTTATCTGGAATTTTGTTTTAAAATATTGAAAACCTTATTCTTTCAGTGCAATAACCAGATCTAAAAACGTTTTTTCATCCATCCATCCATTTTCTACCGCTTATTCCCTTCGGGGTCGCGGGGGGCGCTGGATCTCAGCTACAATCGGGCGGAAGGCGGGGTACACCCTGGACAAGTCGCCACCTCATCGCAGGGCCAACACAGATAGACAGACAACATTCATTTAGCAGAAATTAAACAATTATCCATCCATTTCCTACCACTTTGTACTAAAATTACTAAACCATATTACTCATTGCTTCTTACATGATCTTTACCTACTCAGTGGCCTAGTGGTTAGAGTGTCCGCCCTGAGATCGGTAGGTTGTGGGTTCAAACCCCGGCCGAGTCATACCAAAGACTATAAAAATGGGACCCATTACCTCCCTGCTTGGCACTCAGTATCAAGGGTTGGAATTGGGGGTTGAATCACCAAAAATGATTCCCGGGCGCGGCCACCGCTGCTGCCCACTGCTCCCCTCACCTCCCAGGGGGTGATCAAGGGTGATGGGTTAAATGCAGAGAATAATTTCGCCACACCTAGTGTGTGTGTGACAATCATTGGTACTTTAACTCTAACTTTAACTTTTAGAAGGCTTTCAGATGCCATATTTGACAATATAATATAAATATGTATTTACTCAGGTCAGTGTATGTTTTGGTCATTGATTTTTTTTTTCATGAATGGGAATTGGAAAACTAAAAACAAATAGTTTATTAGAATTTGACACTCATTATTTTAAACACAAATACAATTAACAGTGTTAACCACGTAAAACAGTTTGGTTTTTATTTTATATTTCATGTAACAAAAATGAAAATCCTCAGTCAACAGAAACATGTTTGTTTTTTATTCCAGACGATGTAAGTGGAAGTTGCTTTGTAAAGGCAAACTAAAATTCTAATAAACCACTTGTTTTTTGTTTTTCCAATTTCCATTAATGAAAAGAAAATGCAATGACCAAAACATACACTGAGCGTATATAAAAACATATTCATATCATATAGTGTCAAACCTGAAAACCTTCAACAGGATAATTTAAGGAGCAATTAGTAATTTGGTTTGTGACTGTAATTCCTTTGTCAGGGTTTGGTAATTTGGCTCATAATGTATTTGATGGTCTTATAAAGTCTAAAAGTGTTTTAACTTCTGATTTAAATGTTTTATATGTCCTACCATGAATTGATTTACGTGGACCCCGACTTAAACAAGTTGAAAAACTTATTGGGCTGTTACCATTTAGTGGTCAATTGTACGGAATATGTACTGTACTGTGCAATCTACTAATAAAGTTTCAATCAATCAATCAATATTCCGTTAATTTCATCACATTTCTTTCTTAATCTTATTTATTGTTCACTATAAGCTGTAATTGCTGCCTAGGATGCATCAACAAAGTAGTATCTTATTAATAGTTCACAATAGGCCACATTTTCACCGAAGGAACTTCCCCACTCACTTTATTTACCTGGGTAAATAAAGTGAGTGGGGAAGTTCCTGCCGTGTTTCCACCAAAAACTACCCGGGTACATCTAGCTTTTCAGAAACCTATTGGAGTTCCTCCGAGCTAGACGGTTCTTATAACTGCAAACCCACTGCACACTTCTCCAGAGGACCTGCATTAGGTCAGTCTTCCCACGGTGAAGGTACTTCAGGACTGGGGCAAGGGTGAGCCCCTGATGGTTGCCCGGGAACCAGACCACTGACATAGGGTTTTAATCTATCATAATGGACAACCTGTGCACGTCCATCATCAGCCAGAGGGTCAATAATGCGATCTATGAGGCCTACCACACTGTCAGAAGGCTATCTTAAAAGGGCCCCTCGAATGGGGAGCCAATTTCAATATCTTCCCTCGAATTGTGCAACCATACCAGGTCACCGACAGCCTATGGCTGATGACGAGAATTTGAGTCACAATACAGTTTTTGTCTCTCGTGAGCAACAGCTGCAGTCGGTCTCATGTTCACAAAAGTTGCCTTTAAACGGTGAACCATTGAAGCAACAAAGTCGGCATGAGGGAAGGACAAATCAGAATGATCGTTTCCTTTCGGCACCAAGACATCAACAGGGACTCGTGCTTCCTGACCACGAGTGAGAAAGTAGGGAGTGTAACCGGTGACGTGTTGTACGTAAATGCCACATGTTTCAAATAATCATCCCATTCACCCCCACGAGCCAGCAACGTCTTGGCGAGCTGATCAATGAGAGTACGATTAAAGCGCTCCACCACGCCGTCCGATTTGGGTTTACATGGTGTAGTGCGATTCTTCTTAATGTTAAGCAGCACACAATCTTTGTACAATCTCAGCCTCAAACTGCTTACCCTAATCGCTATGTCTCTGGATTGCCATGTAGCAACACATAATGTTTAAACAGACACTGAGCCACCGATTGGGCAGTTTTGTTGGATAAAGCATACAGATCAACACATTTAGAAAACTAGTCCTCAATGACAAGTACATATCTATTCCCGCTAGAGGTGGGGGAAATAACCGATTTTTAGATGCATTGCAATTTGGACATGGACAATTATAATAACGATTAGTAAACGTCGATAATCGCTAATCGATTTAATTAATGCATACAGTTCTAAAATGTTTCTGACTGCAGCGAGCCACCTCACCGAGAGATCCGACCAGCTCCTTTAATTTTAGGGCACTCATGTTCCAGTTTTGCACACATTTGCATTAATTTAATAAATGTGAGAATTAATTGAACTATTTCTTATTACAAATGCACTGTTTTTTAAAGTTGCAAGATATAAACGCTTATTGAGTGTAACGAAAATAAATGTAAAACTGCATCAATATTTAAATTAAACATGCACCAATAACTGATTTTTAATTGAATCGTAGCTTCTGAATCGTAATCGAATCGTGAGGTGCCCAAAGATTTCCACCTCCACACCGCACCGATCCGTCAGTCAATCTCACGATCCACACTTCCCTTACTAGTGAATAAGACTCTGAGATACTTGAACTTCTCTGCTTAGGGCGGGATCTGCTCCCCAACCCGGAGATGGCGCTCCACCCTTTTCCGGGCGAGAACCATGGACTCGGACTTGGAGGTGCTGATTTTCATTCCAGTCGCTTTACACTCTGTTGCAAACCAATCCAGTGAGAGTTGAAGATTCTGTTCAGATGAAGCCAGCAGGACCACATTATCTGCAAAAAGCAGAGACCTAATCCTGCAGCCACCAAACTGGAGCCCTGACTGCATCTAGAAATTCTGTCCATAAAAGTTATGAACAGAATTGGTCACAAAAGACAGCCCTGGCGGAGTCCAACCCTCACTGGAAACAAGTCTGATTTACTACCGGCAAAGCTCTGACACCGATCATACAGGGAACGAAATGCCACAATAAGGGGGTCCGATACCCCATACTCCCCCCGAGGGACATGGTCGAATGCCTTCTCCAAGTCACAAAGAACATTAGACTGGTTGGGCAAACTTCAATGCAGCGGCGTTGACAGTGCACTGCTTCCCCCTCCAGAGGCGGCAGATGGTGATCCAGAATCGCTTTAAAGCCGTCCGGAAGTTGTTCTCCATGGTTTTTCCGAACTCCTGCCATGTCTGAGTTTTTGCTTCCGCGACTGCGGAAGCCGCACACCGCTTGGCCTGTCGGACTCTGTCCGCTGCCTCCGGAGTCCCACGAGACTCTTTCTGCAGCTTGATGGCATCCCTCACCGCTGCTGTCCACCAGCGTGTTCTGGGATTAGCGCCATGACTGTCGCCAACCACCCTGCGGCCACAACTCCGATTGACAACAAAGGCACAGAACATGGTCCACTCGGACTCAATGTCCAGTACATCCCTTGTGACATGTTCAAAGTTCATCCGGAGATGAGCAAATATTTACTTCTTCCCAGGAGGGGCGTAACAGAAAATATTTGAGAAGCACTGCCCCACCCAGAGGTGGAGGCCAGCTACCCTCTCGTCTACTTGGTTAAACTCCAACGTATATTAAATTTGATGTTCATAGGCATTAAAAAATTGTAATACAATTGTAAATCGAAGGATAACTTAATAATGAACTGGATACCTTTGCAGTCATCGATAAATTGCTATGTCTTTGTCTCTGGCTTTCCAACTGGCTATAAGAGGTCTCACTCTGTGCATCGCTCTCAGCACCTGAGCACGTTTGACAGTGGATTTACATGAACAGAGTAAGCCTCTTGTCAGTCATCCACAGTCTTTGTTTCAGTATGCGCATGCGGGACCTACTTGCAATTCTCTTCAACACATCTCCCTATGTCTAGTAGTGGTGATGACACTCACTTGAATGTAATCATTTTGAAACAACGGTCACTTTTAATGAACATTCCTTCGAAACCGTAGGAAGACACGCTCGCGAAGATGGGCTTTGTGAATGCTGGAAAGCTGACCAATCACAGCTCTTTTCTTTTCTAACTTTATTTCAACAACAATAATATACATAAAAATCAAACAATCAAAACATATAAGTAAACATGTCTGTATACATTTTTTCAAAATATGTACATAGAAATATTTTTCTATCATTTAAAAAAAACGAACTAAGAAATGAAACAAAACTACTATAAGGGAAGAATAAACAAAATAAATATAAAACATGCAAAGGATAAAAAAACAAAATGGAAAAAAAATAAAAGCATCATATTTTTTTGATTTTGTCTTTGATGGAAATTGCCTGTATAAGTTTTAGGATGTTGGAAGTTTTCATGACCTTGTTTTACTTTGTCATCAGTAGTAAATACTGACGCAAAGGTAGATATTTTTTAGGATGTGCACTCAAAGGTCTGCGGGAAGGTACGTAGGGGAGGAGCAGAACGCGTTGCGTACACAAGCTACGTGACGCGAGAGGAAGAGGATGAGGACCGACTATCCAAGTGTCCCGATACTTCTGTCCATATAGTGGTGATTATGTATGAACCTACAAAAGGATGGCCTTCTACTGTCTTCCTCCAGAAGTACCATCCATGGATCCATCCCCTTCCTGAGAATCAAAGCCGGTGTCTCGTGAGCTGCTGCTGCCGGAGGGTGAAGGACTCGTTTTGTGGCACACTGTGTTTTCAACCCCATCACATTTCTCGCTGGTATTTTGCTCATACCTTTTCATCCACGGAGTCTCCATTTTGTTCTCTGGTAGCGACTCGTGGTTGCACGTGCTCACCTCGTCCTCATGGCTGACTTTGGAGTTCTCGGAGATGGCTTCTTTTTTGTCTTCTTCAGTCGTCTCCTCTTTAGCTTCATTGTCAGGGTTGTCATTTTTATTTGCTTCCTTGAGCAGCTGACCTTTGCCCTCCTCCATCTTCGCCACATCGCAGTCTGACGCCCGCCCTCCACAGTCAACCTTATTATGATCGTCATCTTTGTTATTATCGTGTCCTCCCTCTTTTAAGTTGTCCTCCTGGTCCTGCCGTTGGTGCACGGTTACATTCTGTGACTTACTTTTATCCTCTAGAAGGCTGTTAAAGCCTCGGAAATTGTTCTTGGCGCCAATGATGTATTTTCCCAGAAAAGATGAGCCGTCTTTGGACAGAACCTCACCTGCAGGGGGTCCTTCATCCACCATGTGCTGAAGGACCACTTTCAGGTCATTGTGCATCCTCATGATGGCTTTGCTCAGCTCAGTGATGCGATTACCAATATCTGATTACACAAAACAACAACAGAAATTTACTAATAATGCCATAGATTCTCTTTAGCAAGTTGTTAATTAAAAAAAACAAAGAAAAAAAAAATATATATATATATACTTTTTCTTGAATGGAACTATTGAAAATCATACATTGCATTGACTTTGTTGTTTTTTCTTAGAAATATATAATCCCTAAACATCCTTGTCAACAAAAATAGTGGCAATACAATTCTGCCTTTCCAAAAATACTATTTCTCAGTTTTTGAGTGACAAAAGAAAACACTAGAATGTAGCCATAATGAGTAAAATGTATTTTTCTAAATTACTTTTGTTTATAAAGACAGACCTTTTCACAAAATTCATAGAAAAGGAATATAAGAGAAATAATAATGAAAACAAAACAAAGCAAAATAATAACGAAAAGAAAAAAAGTAGTAGAGGGAGAACAAAAGTTATAAAAAAGAGAAATATGGAAGAAAAGTAAAAACAGAATAAAAAAAGAACAAAATAAAAAGAAGGGAAAGACAGAAGAAAAAAGAAGCTTCTTAGAAGGAAATAAAACACTAAAACAGAATGTATATTAAACACCTTGAAATTGCATCCAAAATGCCCCAAAAATAATATAGAAAATTCACTGATGCTCGCAAATGACAATAATAATAATAATTTGTTTCATGGCACTGCAAGAAACCATTAAGCAACTAAATGTTAAAGTTAGATGTTGTTAAATTATATTTAAAAGATAAATTTAAAAAAGATTTTAAAAAAACACATTGTGATTTTTTTTCAGGTTTCAGGATATTGAAACAAACTTAAGCAGCAAAATATTCAAATTGGATTATCGTATATAATACATTAATTAAAAAATATATACAATATCAAATTCACAATTAAAAAAATGTTTTTCAGAAACTATTTTACTTTACTTGCCTGAGTATTAAAGTTAGAATTTAAGCACCAAAATATTTATCAAAATTATACCTCAAGATTTAAAAAATAATAGAAAATAAAAGCATTCATACAAACTAAATCTAATTCTCCATTAAATAATGATATATGTTTTTGCTTTTCAGGGTCTTGCATGCAAGTTTATATAAAAATTAAAAGTTAGTGCATTCGCAAAGTATTCACAGCGCTTCACTTTTTCCACATTCTCTCATGTTACAGCCTTGCTCCCTGAGGGAACAAATTAATTGTTGTCCTCAAACTTCTGCGACAATACCCCATAATAACCGTGAAAAATTATTTTTTTATAAAAAAATAAATAAATTAAAAAAAAGCACATTTATTCAAACTAAAAATGCATGTACATAAGTATTCACAGCCTTTACTCAATACTTTGTTGATGCAGCTTAGGCAGCAATTACAGCCTCAAGTATTTTTGAATATGCCACAAACTTGGCACACCTACTGTATCTTTGAGAAGTTTCGCCCATTCCTCTTTGCAGCACCTCTCAAACTCCATCAGGTCGACTGGGAAGTGTTGGTTTTCATCCAGGATGTCCCTGTACATTGCTGCATTCATCTTAGTCTAGTCAGGGAGGTGACCAAGCACCTGATGATCATTCTTTTAGAGCTTCAGCATTCCTCTGTGGAGAGAGGAGAACCTTCCAGAAGGACCACCATCTCTGCAGCAATCCACCAATCAGGCCTGTATGCAAGAGTGACCAGACGGAACCCATTTCTTAGTAGAAAGTTTGCCAAAATGCACCTGAAAGACTTTTAGACCATGAGAAAAAAATTATCTGGTCTGATGAGACAAAGATGTATCTTCTTTTTGGCGTGAATGCCAGGCGTCATGTTTGGAGAAAACCATCACCAGGCCAATACCATCCCTACAGTGAAGAATGGTGGTGGCAGCATCATGCTGTGGGGATGGTTTCCAGCAGCAGAAACTGGGAGACTTGTCAGGATAGAGGGAATGATGAATGCAGCAATGTACAGAGACATTCTGGTCTGGATCAAAACCAACACTTTTCATCCAATCTAATGGAGCTTGAGAGGTGCTGCAAAGAGGAATGAGCAAAGAGTAATGTGCGAAACTGCCCAAAGATAGGTGTGCCAGGCTTGTGACATCGTATTCACAAAGTCCTGAGGCTGTAATTCCGGTGTACAGTCAGCTGGGCAAGTACGGCCCACCGGCGTCTTTATTTTGCCTGCAGGACCGCATGAGTTCAATAAGCAATTCGGTCGGGCGTGTTGTTTTCAAAACAACCTTCCCTAGTAATGGTGCAGAATTTTTTTTTAACCAGGACAAAAATTTGACAAACAAAGTCACACATAACACAACCTGCTTACTGAACTTTGTGGATATTATAAGACACGTTGAACTTTCACATACTCTTAATAACCGATTATAATATATAATAACTATATATCCATTATATTATTATATGTACACACATATATACACATATATATATACATATACATATATATATATATATATATATATATATATATATATATATATATATGCACATATACATATATACACATATACATATATATATTATATACATATATGTATACATATATATATAAATAAATAAATATATATATATATATATATATACACACACACATATATATTATATATACATATATATATATACATATATACATATATACATATATATATATATATATATATATATATATATATATATATATATATATATATATATATATATATATATATATATATATATATATATATATATATATTTGGTTACATGTCCCTTGGCAAGTTTCACTGCAATAAGGCGCTTTTGGTAGCCATCCACAAGCTTCTGGCAAGCTTCTGGTTGAATTTTTGACCACTCCTCTTGACAAAAGTGGTGCAGTTCAGCTAAATGTGTGTGACATGGACTTGTTTCTTCAGCATTGTCCACACGTTTAAGTCAGGACTTTGGGAAGGCCATTCTAAAACTTTAATTCTAGCCTGATTTAGCCATTCCTTTACCACTTTTGACGTGTGTTTGGGGTCATTGTCCTGTTGGAACACCCAACTGCGCCCAAGACCCAACCTCCGGGCTGATGATTTTAGGTTGTCCTGAAGAATTTGAAGGTAATCCTTCTTTTTCATTGTCCCATTTACTCTCTGTAAAGCACCAGTTCCATTGGCAGCAAAACAGGCCCAGAGCATAATACTACCACCACCATGCTTGATGGTGGGCATGGTGTTCCTGGGATTAAAGGCCTCACCTTTTCTCCTCCAAACATATTGCTGGGTATTGCGGCCAAACAGCTTAATTTTTGTTTCATCTGACATCACATGGACAAAGATAGGACCTTCTGTAGGAAAGTTCTGTGGTCAGATGGAACAACAATTTAGCTGTTTGGCCACGATACCCCACAATTGCAATAAATAAACAATTTTTAAGCCCAATGTGGCCCCCCAGTCAAAAAGTTTGGACACCCCTGCTGTAATTGCTGCCAAAGGTGCACCAACATAGTATTGAGCAAAGGCTATGAATGTGTATATACATGAGATTGTTTTTAAAAAATACATTTAGAAACTTAAGAATAAAAACTTTATCATTATGGGGTATTATGAGTCGACTTTTGAGGACAAAAATAATTTATTCTGCTGTGGATTAAGGTTGTAACATAACAACATTTGGAAAAAGTGAAGCGCTGTGAATATTTTCCGGATACACAATATAAAATTATATCCATAGTTTTTCTCAAACTCTGCTAATTTGCAAAGTTAATAAACTTGAAATAGTTTGCAATAAACCAAGAAAAACACAATGTCCTTTATCCCTCAACATATCTAATATTAAAAATATTGGTAAGTGTTTTTTTGTTTGTTTGTTTGTTTTTTTGGAAAAATTGGCCATCGATTGAAGGTTTGTACAATTTAGAAATTAATCTAACTGGCTTGAATCATTTCGATTTTAAATATTTTCTTTCTAGATTTTCAGGGTCTTGAAAGACATTTTATACTAAAGTCAAACATCATAAAAATCTTCTAAAAGTAAAATGTAATAAAATCATCATATTACAGCTATAAATAATTGTAACATTACTATGATCTTCATTAATAGTGAAAAAAGCAGTAAAGATGAATGTTTGTGAGAGTGATGATAAGTTACCTTTCCTCTTGGTCTCTTCAAACTCCCTGCGAGCTGATTCGATGTAACGCTGCACCAGTGCTCTGCTCACTTGCTGACGGTACGGTAGCTGGTTGTCCTCAGAGCCCTTCTTGTTGAACTTAAACACATAAATCATATTCAATACAACACAATACATCACTTAAAGAGACACATTAATTCTCACCAGTGACGCTATTGGTGGGTATTTCTTCTCAGCATTGCATGTAAAGCAGCAGCAGACACGCCTAAAGATCCCTCTGATGGTGACATTCAAAATCAGCAACAAAAAAAACAAAAGTACCTTATTTTTCGGACCATAGGACGCACTGCCGATGAGCGGGTCTATTCAGGTCTATTTTCATACAAAAGGTGCACCGGATTATAAGGCGCATTAAAGGAGTCATATTATTATTTTTTTCTTTCTAAACAGTACATAAGAGAAGAATATTGATTGCTACCGCTTTGATTAGGAAGACAAGCGCCATAGTCATGCACGTGCCAACCTGACTACCGTATTTTACGGACCATAAGGCGCACCGGATTATAAGGCGCATTACGATGAATGGTCTATTTTCGATCTTTTTTCATATATAAGGCGGATTATAGAGTGCATTGAAAGGAGTCATATTATTTATTTATTTTTTCTTCTAAATGTAAAACACTTCCTTGTGGTCTACATAACATGTAATGGTGGTTCTTTGGTCAAAATGTTGCATAGATTATGTTTTACAGATCATTTTCAAGCTGCTTTCTGACAGTCGCTTCAGGATGCGCCGTTTTGTGGGCGGTCTTATTTACGTGGCTCACCTTCGGCAGCGTCTTTTCTCCGTCATCTTTGTTGTAGCGGTGTAGCGTGCAAGGACGGAAGTGGAAGAAGTGTCAAAAGATGGAGCTAACTGTTTAAATGACATTCAGACTTTACTTAAATCAATAACGGAGCAGCATCTCCTCATCTGTGCAATAACAAGGCTGGAAACGTGTCCCGTGAAAAACCGTCCGACCGGAACTCTCTAATAACTAAAGTTCCTTGGTTGAATAATGCAAACTCACTATACCGGTATGTTTTAGCGCTTTCATGGCGAGTTGACTGACAGATAGATATAAGTAAGAACTTTACACTACTTTTGTATTAGAAATGGCAACAGCGGAGGATGAATGTCCCATGACAAGAAGATAGAGAAAAAGAAGAAGCTTATCGACTACAGTGTCGGCACGGACTACAAAGGCGGATGCTCGCAGATCGCAAATACAGATCAGCAGGTACCAGAAGGTAAGAAAAGTTGCTTTTGAATAATATTGTGAAACAAAACGCCAGATAATATGTCTTACCTTATACACATAATAATATTCGTATGTTGAAGCACAGTACAAACCATCAAGCGGTGCGGCTTCATAGCTTACCAAAGTCGTATTAAAACATTTTGATAGTTTTTTGACCGCCGTGTGTAATGTTCTATATTTTCAATGGAACATATAAAATATTGGTGTTGTTTACTTGAATCATATTACAGTCTACATGTATCTCTTATGTGTGACTGCCATCTACTGGTCACACTTATCATTTCACCATGCACCAAATAAAATAGCTTTGAGGTCGGTAAGCACAACCAAAATTATTCCGTACATTAGGTGCACCGGGTTATAAGGCGCACTGTCGAGTTTTGAGAAAATGAAAGGATTTTAAGTGCACCTTATCGTTCGAAAAATACGGTACTTTCTGTGTTTTGAATCTCACCTTAAGATGTAGAAGAAAACTTTAGGGGATGGGATGATGTTGAAGGGGACGGGCATGGTGAGGCCCTCTCTGAAGTAACTGAGATACAGTTTTGACCTGGCAAACTTCCATTCCACGTCAGCATCGTCCTGGAACGACACGCTGACAATGACTGAGGCTTCCTAAACAGAGACAGACGTTCGAATGATGTTTACCTCAATTTTCTGAAAGGAGTTAGTGATCATAGCAATAAGCATGTTGAGCAAGACGATGACTATGACGAGCGTGAAGATGCCGTACAGAATGCGTCCTACAAACTCGGCCAGGACGAACTGTGGCATGTCCACATAGTCCTGGTTGGCCACGCCGAACATTGTCCAGAACAGGAAGTGGAAGGTCTCATTAAACCTGCGCCAGGATGAGAAACATGGAATACTCAAGAGTCTGAAAGCAACATTCACATTTTGCTGCTTATTGATTTTAAAATCTTGATTTTTAAAGATTTTTCCCACAGGACTGCAATCTACTTGTGGCACAGCGGTTGCCTGGGGGTGGGACTCTAGCTGATATGTCAGCTAATTTGCATGGATGG
Organism: Nerophis lumbriciformis; assembly: GCF_033978685.3. NCBI lineage: Eukaryota > Metazoa > Chordata > Actinopteri > Syngnathiformes > Syngnathidae > Nerophis > Nerophis lumbriciformis. The sequence continues at coordinate 22,157,757 of NC_084556.2, forward strand.
CCATGACACGTGCATGCATTTTTTATGGATGCTGCAGGAAAAAGTGACCAGAAAATGAAATGCAAAGCAGTTATGTTCAGAAATACGAATGTGTGATGAAATCTTGTGTCATCAATACAGTAAAAACATGACAATAGTTCTTGTTTAAAGAAAAGTTGGCTCGGTGGCAGAACACAAGGTTTTTTTTTTTGTTTTTTTTAGGGCTGTCAACTTTTTAATGCATGTGATAAATAAAAACAATTTCACTTTAAAACAGAACTTTAGATAAAACTGAGGTAACTTGTTGGTATTGCAGATCAGTAAACATCTAGTTTAAAATACAATCTTGAAGCAAAACACGTCGACAACAAGCAGAGGAGAATGCTACGCTGGCTGAGTTCACCTGCGTCAGTGTTGTCAACAAAAGTACCACAGATGAATTAAACAAAATCCATCCATCCATCCATTTTCCTACCGCTTGTCCCTTTTACAAAATGCCTTTGCTAAATGGACAGCCACCGCATGTAGGCCACTTAACATCAGTGTTGACTAAGAGCTGCAAGAAGATGTCATTTATATCACCACAGCTGATCTGTTGTACAACACCTTGGAGAGGTACATTTCATCAAGAATAAACAAACTGTACTACACAAACAGGTGCATCAAATTGCAACTACTGGTTGAATGTACATTTATTTTGCTCACTAGAGAACATTGGACATCTGTAAATAATCCCAACGAGCTGGGGTCGTATTGTACCAAAACAAGAGATCAGCATTGTCATTTGAAAATTTAAATAAGCTTGTTTGTTTAAACAACCGCTTCGATTAAAGCGTAAATGTAGAGTTAAATTGTGCTCTGTTTAGTTGTTTATGTGTGTGTGTTTACTACATAATTTCTTAATGTACATCTGTACCTTGTTTGCTATATTATTGCAAAGACTTCAAAATGTAAACATAATTCTTACTATACTTACTGTCACCAAGTTTTGAGAAAATCAATGACTTGCAGTTCAGTACAACATTTAAAAAATGTTCCTGTATGACATTCTGACTACAAAATTGCATTTGTATCCAAATATTGGGGTATTTCCTTAAGCAAATTATATTTATGAAAGCAAACAATAACCTGTGATTAATCACAATTCTAAAGTGTGATTATAGTCAGAAGACTATCCGTCTGGCCGTGACGAAGGGATTGCAACCGCACGTTAGGTGCTTTGCGCACACTACAAACTGAGGGCTAAAGCGCGAGCAAACAGAGCTAGCTGGCTGTCAATCATGGACACAAAGACAGCAGCAGGACACCAATGCGATCAGCCCAGAGATAAAATAATACAGCTGAATTATTGATACGCCTGACAGTTGTGATATTAGATGCAAAAGGCCATATTTAAGTTTATATTGTAGCCAAACCTTTTGCCCAAAAATATAGTGTTTAAAGATCATTTGTTTTTTCAGAGTTTTTACACATTTATTTTGTCTAGTTTAGTTTTGTAATGAAGGCTGAAGCACCATAGCAGGAGACGGTAGGAGATATCAAACACGTTCTTTTTCCTTTAAACCTGTCAACTTATTTTTTACCTTGTCATATGAACTTTGGTCATTATCTGAAATATAAACACATGGCTATTGAACATATAGGAGTCAAAAATAAAGACTGAAAGGGGGCCACAAAAAAGCCTCGGGCTGGCCCTGGTCTGGCATAGCAATGACGGTGTGAAGTCCAAACAGTTTGACGTTGGAGACATCACAGTAACTGCCATGCTTGAATGTTTGTAATGAATTTGAAGTCCATCAAATTGGCGACGATTGTTTTTTGTGTTTTCTCACCTGCCAAGATGCGGAGAGATGACATAGGGGACGTAGACATTGTTGATACCGCAGAGGAAGGCTGTTCCGATAATCATCAGGATAAACATGAATCTAAAGACACCACAGGTGAGGGTTCGGTTGCACACATGGAGCTGGATGAGAGAAACAGGTGCGTGCGATCACCTCATCATGTCGTCAATCATCTTCCCTATGGAAATTTGCAGCGTTCCCAGGGACTCGTGAGCAGGGAGGATGTAGGCTAGCCTGGTGAAGCTCATCATGCTGGTGACTGCGAAGAGAACCTCGGCAATCAGCTGGGGGTCCTCCTGACGCCAGTCGTCACGCACTGCCACACCAGAAGCAAAGACCTTATTGGGGAGAGCCGCTTGATGATATGCAGCCGTGTACCTCCTCGGTTTCCTACCAGTCTGGGTGAAGTAGACACACTCCTCTGTGCAATCATCATCCAGACAGAGGAAGTGTCCTTTAAGCATGATGACCAAACGCAAAGCGAAGGAGGCCAAGTACATGCTGAGCACCATCACGTCCAAGCAGTTCCACCAGTCCAGGAAGTAACTCCTCAGGCCCTCGATCCACACTTCCTTGCACTCGAACCAAAAGAACCCTAGTGAGATAGCACCCGACATGAGTTGATTAGATCAACGGAGAGCGACGGCCCACCAGAGAGCATGCACCCACCGACCACCCACACCATGTGGACGGAGCTGTGGAGGATGTTCTGCTGCCTCGAAGCAAATTTATCCCGATACATCTCCATGGTGATGGATTCACCGAGCAGCGTGATGAGGAACCACAGATAGGAGGCAGAGTGAAGGAGAAACTTGATCACAGGGATCTTGAGGATCTTTCCTACCTAGCACACATATGTAATGCAACTTGTATCAATGTATCTGTAAGGTCCTGAAAGGCACCTACAAATAAAATGTATTATTTCTAAACAAGTACTGTAGCTTACAAGCATTGGTTCTGTGATAGAGCTCTTAACTCAAAACACTTCAGAAATTATTTCACCATTCTTGAAAGTGTTAAAGAGTCATTCGGCTTCAGTGTGGTGCAGGCTAGCAGTGATACGCATAAATTATTTTGCCAAGTTGTTTACGCGCTCTGTCATGTTTTTTTTTATGATTGCTTTCTTTAATTCAATGAATATCACCCGCTTCTTCTTCTCAGCACTGTCATTCACATTCACTTTCTTCCTTCCCACAAAGTTATGTCCATCTCTAGCTATAAGTACAAAACCCAAAACTAGTGAAGATGCCATGCTGTGTAAATGGTAAATAAAAACAGAATACAATGATTTGCAAATCCTTTTCAACCTATATTCAATTGAATAGACTGCAAAGGCAAGATACTTAACGTTCAAACTAGAAAACGTTATTTTTTGCAAATATTAGCTCATTTGGAATTTGATGCCTGCAAAATGTTTCAAAAAAGCTGGCACAAGTGGCAAAAAAGACTGAGAAAGTTGAGGAATGCTCATCAAACACTTATTTGGAACATCCCACAGGTGAACAGGCTAATTGGGAACAGGTGGGTGCCATGATTGGGTATAAAAGCAGCCTCCATGAAATGCTCAGTCATTCACAAACAAGGATGGGCAGGGGCGCCACTAGGGATTTTGGGCCCCATGAAAAGAATCTTTACAGGGCCCCCAACACAGTGTCATTATTTTTTCTGTATTATAATTTCATCATCATTAGGGGCCTCTCTGGGCCCCCCTCCATCATGGGCCCCTAGAATCCGTCTCCTTTACCCCCCCTTTTCGGCGCCCCTGAGGATGGGGCGAGGGTCACCACTTTGTGAACAAATGCATGAGCAAATCGTCAAACAGTTTAAGAACAACATTTCTCAACGAGCTATTGCAAGGAATTTAGGGATTTCACCATCTACGGTCCGTAATATCATCAAAATGTTCAGAGAATCTGGAGAAATCACAGCACGTGAGCGATGAGATTACGGACCTTCGATCCCTCGGGCGGTACTGCATCAAAAAGCGACACCAGTGTGTAAAGGATATCACCACATGGGCTCAGGAACGCTTCAGAAAACCACCGTCAGTAACTACAGTTGGTCGCTACATCTGGAAGTGCAAGTTAAAACTCAACTATGCAAAGCCAAAGCCATTTATCAACAACACCCAGAAACGCCGCCGGCTTTGCTGGGGCCGAGCTCATCTAAGATGGACTGATGCAAAGTGGAAAAGTGTTCTGTGGTCCGACAAGTCCATATTTCAAATTGTTTTTGGAAACTGTGGACGTTGTGTCCTCCGGAACAAAGAGCAAAAGAACCACCCGGATTGTTATAGGCGCAAAGTTCAAAAGCCAGCATCTGTGATGGTATGGGGGTGTATTAGTGCCCAAGACATGGGTAACTTACACATCTGTGAAGGCACCATTAATGCTGAAAGGTACATACAGGTTTTGGAGCAACACATGTTGCCATCCAAGCAACGTTGTAATGGACGCCATTGTGAAGTTTGCTGACGACGCCACTGTTGTAGGACTGATTAAGAACAACGATAAGGCAGCCTACAGGGAATGATGCTCTCAGAACAACCTGGACTTAAACACAACCAAAACCAAAGAAATAATTGTGGACTTCGGGAAACCCAAAAAGAATGTGCTCCCCATCCTCTCTATTAAAACAGGAGGTTGAGAGCATGGAGAGCTTCAGGTTCCTTGAATTCCACATATCAGCCGACTTCACCCCACCCCGTCCCCCTCTGACATTTACACCGTCCGACTCCACAAGAAGGCCAGAAAAATCAGCACTGGCCTCACACACCCCGGACATGCCCTGTTCTCCCTCCTTCCCTTTGGGAAAGAGATACTGCTCCCTCAAATCCAGAACCACAAGACTGACTAACAGCTTTTTTCATCAGGCTGTGAAATCCATCATCCCACCCAAAGACCGCATTTTATTTACTTGGTATATTTGTGTTGTTTTTATACTTCTGCTGTTGCATTTTCTTGTGTGCCTTGGCGTCATGTGGAGCTGCTGAACTGATTTTCACAGTAAATGTTGGTGACAATAAAGCATTCAATTCAAAACTTAAAGCACAACAATCAGCCGAGAGACGGCTCTTATCTCAAAACACTTGTAAAATAGAATTGAATAGGCTTTTGTTGTCCTTGCACATTAAGAACAATGAAATTGTTGTTAATACAAACAAGACATTTATGTTACAGTTGAAAATGTATGTATAAAAAAAATGCCTAAAAAAGTAGGTAATAAACTGGCTTATAAAAGTGTATATAAAGTGCAAAGAGTGGTGCAAGATGTTCTGACAACAGTACAGGGAAATAGGTAATAAACTGGCATATTACTAGCATGACAGGGGATGCAAAACAATAATTTTTTTTAAAGTGCAATACATTTTCATAACATGGTCACGACTGCCTAGTTTCTCTTGTTATATTCTTATTTTTATATATATATTTTTATTATATTTTTTATATTTGAATTTTTATTGTTGCTTTTTATTTTAATTCTTATTGTTATATTTTATATTTTATTTCCATTCATACCCCCATTAATTACTTTTTACTTTTTAAATTCGTTCTCAATTCTGTACACTGCTGCTGGAATTTTTATTTTCCTGAGGGAACTCTCCTGAAGGAATCAATAAAGTACTATTTATCAATCCATCCATCCATCCATTTTCTACCGCTTGTCCCTTTTTTTGGGGTGGCGGGGGGTGCCGGAGCCTATCTCAGCATATTAAAGTATGTATACAGTATGATAAGATGAGGTACAACTGTGTTGACCAAAAACTACCTACTCAGTGGCCTAGTGGTTAATGCGTCCGCCCTGAGATCGGTAGGTTGTGAGTTCAAACCCCGGCCGAGTCATACCAAAGACTATAAAAATGGGATCCATTAGCATCAAGGGTTGTAATTGGGGGTTAAATCGCCAAAAATTATTCCCGGACGTGGCACCGCTGCTGCCCACTGATCCCCTCACCTCCCAGGAGGTGAACAAGGGGATGGGTCAAATGCAGAGAACAAATGTCACCACACCTAGTGTGTGTGTGACACTCATTGGCACTTTAACTTTAACTTTAACTCTGAAAAGGACGGGTTGTCTTATATTCGGGATCTAAATATTTGTTCTCAAAAATATAATTGTACCTAGTGCCAAACCAAATCTCTCTAGAGCTTTTCTTCCTGGCACTCACGCACTTCCTCCCCGTTTTATCTACTGTATGTCAATTGTGGAGGTGTAAACCGAGAACTAAAAAGAAATAGCGTGACCTTTGACTTTGGTGCGATCCAGTAGGCGAGGCAGAGGAAAGGCATGGTGAAAAAGATCCCGACAGACACGAGGAGCTTCCAGGCCGTTCTGCTGCCTCTCCATCCCGCCAGGTTGCCGCACCAGATTGACGACAACACCTGCTGACAGATGGGGTGGGCCACAAACTGCACGAGAGCAAACACAGAGGTGAAAAACCTGCGAGGTGGAGTTTTCCTCACATCTTCAGCCCACCTGCTTCTGGTTGTAGTTGACAGCGAGTCGCAGTCGTGACAGGTTGGGTATTCCCTCCTCGAAGGCCTGCTCGTCCAAGGCGTCCTGGCTTTCATCGCCACAGCTGTTCAGAATAGTGGTCACCTCACTCTGGTTGCGACACATGCCGAGCAACTCCACTGCAAACTCTTGACAAAGCTCCTCCAGGCTCAGGTACTGCGGCTGCGGAGGAACAAAAGCACAATTGAAAAACCGAGGCGGACATCGACGAGGTGACCGCTGACCTTGAACTCCGGCTCCTTCTGAGAGAGCTTGCGCAGCTCCCTGCTGAGGCTGAAGGCGCTGAGCATAGCGTCGTCAGAGGTGATGGAGAGGTAGGCGCGGCTGGCGATGCCGCGGTAGGTGTTGATGCGGGATAAGGAGAACTTGAGCAGGTCATACTGACGCCCGTTGCGACACTCCAGACACGCGCAGGACATTTTGTGCGGCCACGGGATGATGTGGCCTTTTTGCGTGAGCATGGTGACGATGTCGTATAAATCTTTCTGACAAGCTAAAGTCAGCGGGGTCACACCGGGGGCAAACTGGGAGTTGTCAATGGAGTGGTCAAATATGGCCTGGGAGAAAGAACGCACGTCCATCTTGTTACCTTTCTCTTGGTCCAAGCGGTCCAGCAGGAGCTTGACCACCCGCGGCTGGTTGGTGTCCACGGCAACGAGCAGAGCCTCGTGAATCTGGCGGAAGTCAAACTTGACCCCTTGCAGGAGGGCATCCATGGCGCCCTCGCTGCCCAGGCGGATGGACAGGTTGAGGGCCTCCCTCCACAGGCGGTCTTCGGAGTCGTCCAGCTGACGGATGATGCCATCGCCGGTCTTCAGCAGGCCGCAAACCAACTCGATTTTCCCTTCCTGGATGGCACTGATGAGCTCCGGAGGGAACCGCATCTTCTTGTTCATGATCTCGCGCCATTGATCTGGCTGTCGGAGAGCACAGGAACATGCACTTTGTTCAAATGACTGCTTCGACTACAGCAAATGTGTAAATAAGAGTACTTACTGTTAGGTTTTGCATCCTTGATTAAAAAAGAAGACAACAATTTTGTAGGGATTATCCTGTGTCCAACAATCAAAATTCACCTTAGAAAAAAATAAAGACAAAAAAGGTGTTGCAGTAATGAGTAGAGAGCACAGTGGTGTTCTGTGACCCTGTGAAGCGGTCTGCAAAGGAACCAGCACTCAATTACTCCCATCAGCGCCCCAAGGGGCTCCTGCCAATTAAAATGTAACCGCCTCCAAGCGTTGCACGCTTGGCTGCTACCCCCCCAAACTGTTTCTACTTAAACTTTGAAAACAGTGTCTTGGTATCAATTAAAATGCTCGTTACTAATTTCCCAGGAGGAGCTTGCTCAAAGCGCTGAAAAACAAGGAAGACAGACTGGGAATTGAGGATGTGTTTTTCTTAAAGCACAGGATGGTTCCGAACAATGCTAATGCACTAGAACTGTCTTTTTGTGGTTTTCAACAAAATTATTTTTATTTTTTTTGCAGCAAAATAAATTGCAGAACAACCACCATTCAAATCACAGGTTAAGTGACTTTGATAATGACACAACATTGTGTCCCATCAGTCCACTTGTTTCAAACAATAGAGGGCGCTGAACATGCTGAAAGCACAGGGATGCATCCAGCATGCTTGTACAAATGTCTAGTTTCATTTTACAAAGAGGCTGTGCGTGTTTTATTGGTTTGTAGCCAAATCAGAATAACTATTGCTCATGGTGGTACAACACAATCTTCAGACCCCCGTTGGTTAAACAGGAAATGGACTGAAGAAAAATAACTTAGATGCGCTTGAGACAGACACTCGAGTGCAACGATGAGTTGAAATCGGACAGTACAAAAAATATATAAAGTCCATCCATCCATCCATTTTCTACCGCTTGTCCCTTTTGGGGTGGCGGGGGGTGCTGGAGCCTATTGTTGTTTATTGTTTATTGAATGGATCCCCATTAGCTGACGCCAAGGTGACTGTTAGTCTTCCTGGGGTCCATATAGGAGCATACAAAATAAAAATACAAAGAATACATGCATTACAAAACATTACACAAAGGAAAAATACAACATAAGATAAAAAAGCTAGTTAAACCCAGTATTAAAAATTCACGTCATGTGGGCAGCTGCAATAGGTGTATCTTCAAAGCTGTCTTGAATGACAATTTACTTTGTGAGAGATTAATGTGAGATGGCAACCGATACCAGAATGATATATGACTGTGTGTTTGAGGAGATTGGTCCTGGGAGCAGGGAGTGCCAAATAGCCATTGCTGGCATTCCTAGTATCATGAATATGTGTGTTAGTTGATTTTAAAAACTGTTTGTAAAAGTAATCTGGTGATTGATCTAACATGATAGTTCTAAAGAACATAAGGAGACTACAATGCATCTTTTGTTCAACAGACAACCAGGACAGGCGTGAATGCATAAATGAAATATTAGTGCGCAAAGAACATTTAAGTACCAGTCTAGCCGCTCTGTTCTGAACAAGTTGCAGTTTGTTCAGGTCAGACTTAGTTGTAACGGACCATATTATAGTACAGTAATGAAGATGACAGAAAACCAAGGACTGTATGACTTGACCCATTGTTGAGGATGTCAAGAAGGTGGAGCACTTCCTGACCATGGCTAAACCATCTTCCCATTTTCATTAAAATACCATCAATATGATGGGATCATGACAGTTGACTGTCTAATAGCACACCAAGCAGTTTTACTTTTTTAACCTGCTCAAAAGGTATATCTGACATTGAAATATGAAGCTGAGGTCATCAACAAACATATGCCTGGATCCAAAAAGAATGCTTTTTGTTTTGTCAATATTCACAACAAGTTTACTATCATTTACCCAGTGTGACACTCTCTCCAGGTCCTGATTTAAGTTATTTTTCTAGGTCATTTAAGGTAGAGGCAGTACTGTACAGAGTTGTGTCATCTGCATACATAACCATATTGGTGTTTGTTGTAACACAGGGAAGATCATTAGGAAAAAATTATAAAAAGTAAAGGACCTAAGCAGCTTCCTTGAGGCACGCCGCAGTAATTGTACTTGCGTTTAGATAGGCTACCTTTAAAACACACTCTCTGTGATCTTCCTGATAGATAGCTCAACATCCAAGAAAGTGACATACTATTAAAACCATATTTTCTCAGTTTGGAGATCATTATGTTGTGAACTACGACATTGAATGCCGCACTAAAGTCAATCAGGACAGTACCAACCATCTTCTTGACATCCATTTGTGACAGCCAGTCATCAGTCAGCTGAGCTAGAGCAGTAGATGTTGAGTGACCTTGCCTATAAGCATGCTGGGAACACGACATCAGTTTGTTGTAGGTAAAGTAATCTTGAATTTGTTTGAAAACAACTTTTTCCATCAATTTACTAGGAACAGGAAGTATGCTTATTGGTCTACTGTTTTTACCAGTAAAATCTTTATTTGTGTCCTTGGGTAGAGGGATGACCTTGGCCTCCTTCCAAACCCCAGGGCAGACTCCATATCTTAATGATTTGTTAAATATATGACAAATCGGAGTTGATACATGGCATGCCGCAATTCTTAACAATTTGCCATCTAGCATGTCCGTCCCAGCAGGTTTATCAGATGGCAGTGATGACAACAATTCCTCAATATCAGAACTACTAACTGGTACAAAATCGAACCTGCAGTTTTTACCCTTCATTATATGATTTTCAATTAATGTGCATGAGGAGGAGCCATCAGAAGGTGTCATATTTACTCTCAGATTTTCCACCTTGTTTGTGAAGTAATTATTAAAATATGTGGCAATTTCAATTGGCTTAGTCAGGTAAGCTCCATCAACTTCTATTAACGAATTTGTTTTACATGATGCTGATCTTCCCATTATTTGATTTAAAATGTTCCACAATTGTTTTCCATCATGTCTAAAGTCATGGATCTTTGTCTGATAATATACCTTTTTATTACCTCTATTTATTTTAGTTACACGATTTCTTATTTTACGATAGATCATCTCATCAGAAAGTAGGCCAGAAGTCCGCCAACTTTTTAGCCTGGTTGCTTCATAAGTGCTTTGAGCTCATTCCCTAACCAGGGGGCGCCATTTGCCCTGACAGTTGTTTTCCTGACAGGAGCATGCTTATCTGCAATCTGCAAAAATAACTTCATGAATGTGCTCAAAGCAGCTTCAGGATCCTCCTCAAGACACACAGTTTCCCAGTTAACATGTTTCACATCATCTATACATTTTACCTCATTAAAATATTTATAAGACATTTTATGTATAGTCACACTAAGAGCTTTGGAGAGCTTTGTCTTCCTCCTTATTGCAATTAAGTTGTGGTCCGTAAAGCCAAGAGCTATTGATACTGTTTTAGTGCATTTATCAGGAACATTGGTGAATAGGTGGTCAATGCATTTGGATGACTTTAGCCCATTTCTATTTATAGTTGATCTGGTTGGTAGTGTAATGGTCTGTGTAAGGTTACAGGCATTAGCTACAGCAATAAGTTTCTTTTTCAGCGGGCACATAGCACAGTGTTTTTCAACCACTGTGCCGCGGCACACTAGTGTGCCGTGAGATACAGTCTGGTGTGCCGGGGGAGATTATCTAATTTCATCTACCGTATATGGGTTAAAAAATATTTTTTGCAAACCAGAAATTATAGTCTGCAAATGATGTGTTGTTATTGAGTGTCGGTGCTGTCTAGAACTTGGCAGAGTAATTGTGTAATACTCTTCCATATCAGTAGGTGGCAGCCGGTAGCTAATTGCTTTGTAGATGTCGGAAACAGAGGGAGGCAGCGTGCAGGTAAAAAGGTGTCTAATGCTTAAATAAAAACAAAACAAAAGGTGAGTACTCCTAAGAAAATGCATTGAAGCTTAGGGAATGCTATGCAGAACAAAACTAAAACTGAACTGGCTACAAAGTAAACGAAAACAGAATGCTGGACGACAGCAAAGACTTACTGTGGAGCAAAGACGGCTTCCACAATGTACATCCAAACATGACATGACAATCAACAATGTCCCCACAAAGAAGGATGAAAACAACTGAAATGTTCTTGATTGCTAAAACAAATTACATGCGGGAAATATCGCTCAAAGGAAGACATGAAACTGCTACAGGAAAATACCAAAAAAAGAGAAAAAGCCACCAAAGTAGGAGCGCAAGACAAGAAGTAAAACACTACACACAGGAAAACAGCAAACAACTCCAAATAAGTCAGGGTGTGATGTGACAGGTGGTGACAGTACACGTACTTTGAGACAAGAGCTATAGTGATGCATGCTTGGTTATGGTTTAAAGTCATATCCAACAATTACAACGACTTTTTTACCGTGAACTGAGTTTCGTTTTTTAATGTTTTCTGCTGGTGGTGTGCCTCCGCATTTTTTCAACGCAAAAAATGTGCCTTGGCTCAAAAAAGGTTGAAAAACACTGACATAGCAGACCAATCAATGTTTGTGTCCCCAGTAAAATATATCTCTTTGTTCTCATCACTAGATTTATCCAACATCTTGCATATTAAATCCAGGTATTTTATATCGGCACTAGGTGGTCTATAGCAGCACCCAACCATGGTTTGGTCTGTGGCAGGTGAACCTGGATCCACAGGGCCTCAATATCATGTCTTAATTTTACAGGAATGTGACTCTGCACATACACAGCTACACCTCCACCATATCTTGTTCTATCCTTCCTAAACATTGTGTATCCATTTACAGCTAATTCAACATCCTCAAAAGAGGAGTCAAGATGGGTTTCAGATATTGCCATAATGTGTATATCATTAGACTTCATTAATGAAGTCTAATGATATACACATATCCCTGATTTATGTATGATAATTATCATACATAAATCAGGGATTTAATTTCTTAAGCTACAGATATTCAAGTGAGCTATCAGTAGGCCTTTGTCGGGTAGTTTAAGATTGTATGAAACCATGATGAAGAGAGAGAGCGATTGATGACTTATATTGCTTTTTACAATTGACCCTGAAACACAGTAGTGTAGAACTGCTTTGAGGCATAAAAAGCCATACAGGTAGACATATATAACAACGCCCAACTAGTACATAGGCATGACATCTGCAACTGCAGCAAAAAACTAAAGAATAAAAAAAACAACTAAAGAATAAAAAAGGGAAACAATGAGTGACAGTCATTATGTGTGTGTGAGAAAGTGTCCATGAGTAGACACAGGGGTCCTACCTCGCCGCAGATAGTTCCTCAGACATCGAATTTGTCCAGATCACTGATGTCGTTGATGACCATGACTTTCTCCTCTTCTGGGGTCGTACCATATTCAGCTTGATAAACACTTTACAGCTGGCAGTCCATGTAGACTGAATGTTGCTTTGCTTCCTCAGGATTAGTGCGCGCCTGGCGATCTCACCATTCCTTTTGGTGAGGTGTTCGTTAATGTACATTCCTTTTAATTTGCGACCCTGTTTTAGGATCGCGATCTTGTTCTTTCTGTTGGTGAAGGCGAATGATGATCGCTGGTGTCGCTCCTTTGGTTCTCGTAGGCAGGGTGTGACAGCCATCTCAGCTGAATTCGGGCGGAAGGCGGCGTACACCCTGGACAAGTCGCTAAAGTCAATATTTTAAAATGAACTGCATTGATAAAAGCAAAAATTAATTTAAAAAATGATACTTGACCTAGCTAGGATTTGTTTTTACATATAGAAAAAGTATATGTAATAGGATTTGCCTAAAGGAAGTTGGCATATTCATCCGTGTTAATTATGTTCCTGATTTCAAATGACTTAAAAAAGAAAAAGAAAAGAAAAGTCAAGAAGCGCAAAATACAATTAAAACCAGACAATTATATGTACCGGTAGGATATTTTTGAGCAGGGGTGGGTATATGGCCTTTGGATACATTGTCAGAGTAGTTATAATGTAACCTACTTTGTACTTTAACTTATAAGTATTTTTGAGAAAAAGAAACGCTACTTTTACGCCGTTACATTGAGTTTCCTTCCGATTGTTACATTTATTTATGTCACAATTATCGATTAAGGCTTGCAAAAACGTATTCCGTCAGCGACCCTGCTTCCGGTGGGCGCTGTCACATAACTCTGTTTCGCCAATCCAATTTAAGCAGTGGTGACGTATGATTCTATTTCACCAATCAGAAAGCACAAAGTACAGCTTGTACTGTTTTTGATTATTATTATTTCTCGATTGTTCGTCAATGTTGCAGTTTATAAATAAAGGTTAATACAATTTTTAAAAAAAGCAAAAAGTACAGCTATAGGACGCTGAAATAAGTCAGTATTTTTTAAATATATGATAAAATAGAGACCTACTTATTTATAAGTATTAGAATGTTTCCAAAGAAGACACTAATTATGTGACGTAACACCAGCACTTACCGGCTGTTTGAGAGAACTGCTGTACAGAAGCCTGAAAAAGCGATATTTTTATATATCTCTGAGGATCTTAATAACCACATATATAATTTAAACATTCAACTATTACCAACTTCAAAAAGACGTGGACAGTTGTATTTATTTGTTAGATCCGTAGCGATAGAATTACTAGCGCTAACTTATTAGCTTATAGTATTATCTTATTCTACTGCATTTAAATATAGCAAAGCCAAACAAGCTGAAATGGCCACAATCGCCCCCTAGTGTGCAAGAGACACACTGCGTATGGCCAACAAGTCACATTAGAGAAAAGAGCATGGAAATTAGAACTCCCCGTATGGATGTAAAAAATGAAGAAACTCAATTATTTGACAAATCAGACTAATTTAGTACATAGAAACATACTGACTGTAAAAAGCGACATGACGTCAAACAAGGCCGCAAATAATTATTCAATGATTACTTTCAAACTGGTAAAAAGAACATTTGTCTAATGTGCTGTCATCTGTGTCTGTAGAAGTCTTCACATTTCAGCTTACAGGAATTCTAGAGAAAACATGTTGAAGTCAATTGTAAATTAATTTTATGTTTTACACAAACACACACACACACACACACACACACACACACACACACACACACACACACACACACACTAAATACAATTGTAGTCCAAGAACCATTAAAAAATAACTACTAAATGAAGCAGAATTTACTCACAAGTTACTCAATACTTGAGAGTAGTTTTTCACAGAATACTTAATTACTCTTACTCAAGTAATTATTTTAATGACTACTTTTTACTTTTGTCATATTATTCCAAAGTAACGGTACTCTTACTTGAGTACAATTTTTGGGTACTCTACCCACCTGTTGATGAGTCCAAATAAAAAAACAGCTCGACAAATTCCTCACTTAAAATAACAATTTACATTTTTTTTACATTTCAATCGTTTACAGATTTCCAATTTAAATCACGATTTCACACTGCAAATGTCACATTATGACTGAAACATTCCAAACGACAAATACACAAAAACAAAGTCAAGTTTGTGTTGTAGTAAGGCTTCAATTAAGTCAGTCTTAAAAAAATCAACTCAACTAATCTCACATCTAATGAAACCAATCATTATTTTTGTTTAAACCCTCCTATTATTCACATCTAATATCAACAATACAATTAAATAGAAACTAGAATCACACTAAATGTACAGAGAAACTTAAACCCCCCCCAAAAAACAAAAAAAAAACAGTTCATTGTGACAAACAGTGCAGGGTTGGTTCAGTAGGTTTTATTGCTTCTCCCTTCGAGATTCTGCATCCTCCTTCATACGACTGCAGGTGGAGTCTGCGTAGAAATGAGCTCTGGAGTTAGTGAAAAATGATACATGTAAAATAAGATAAAGTGGAAAGAGCGTCTACTTACTCATCTCATTGAGCCTCTTCATGAGGGTTGAATCTCTGCCAGATTTGCTGTTTAAATTACAGTACACCAATCATCCATCATGAAGAATATAGATTTCTAAACTATTTAAATACTCAGGTTAGTCAAATATAAGGAAGGACACGATTCATTTAAATAAGCATTACTTTTTTTCCTTGTGTATGCATAAATAATCTTATTCAAGGTCTTTCAAGCCAAGAATTCCCAAGCTAATGGACACAGAGCAGAGATTCACTACTATCCATCCATCCATTTTCTAGGGCCACAGGTAAGCTGGAGACTATCCTAGCTGACTGCGGGCGAAAGGTTCTGGGGCACCCGGTTCAGGGGCTTTGTACACAAACGTGCATGCGCCAGTAGCACGGGATCAGAAGAGATTTTTGATGCTCTTAAATTACTAAGTAAAATCATACATTTTTCAAAAATATGATTTTGTAGCATTATGTTATCCTTTTGCTGTGTTCAAGTAAGGTGTATTTTATGTCATACCAGGAAGAGGGAGTGTTAGAGGTGGTGGATTGGTCATCGGGATGGGTTTTTTTTAAACTCTCAACGTGGCAAAGAGCTTGTAATGTCAATCAATAAGTGTGCCTTATTTAAAATGTCATAACAAACGTAATTGCCTTACCAAACATACCGATTACTATTATATTTACAATGGTAGTTCTGGTGGTCAAAGTGTTTTTGAAGCAGAAAATGTGGGTTCAAACCACAAAACCCATGGTAGATGACTTATTAATAAACAAGCAATAGCCCACTGAAAGTTGCTTTATTGTTAACTTTGTTGTTTTGCATTTTATATCAATTATTAGACAATTTTTTCATCATGTATTCTTAATAATCCAAAACATGCATCTAAATAATTCCAGTTTGAGTCAAATAGTATCAAATATGTTTAACAAAAGTAAAACAAGGAAAAAAAGTGAAGACTATCGGTCGGGCTGCTGGTCGGGCGGCTTTGCCAACAAGTTGTCCTTTACTTAATGTTCATAGATTTGGCAACCTTAGTGACAACTAGCAGGAAACGTGATGCACATAGGAGGATATAATAATAGGCTTACAATTTGATTAGTTGCTTTTGTATGTTTTCATTGGTAGTTGATGGATGGTGATGTTTATATTCAAGTGCATTGATATGTTAGTAAAAATATTGTTATTTTCTGGCTCAAAGAGGAAAAACTTGCTGTTATATGTCTTTAAAAGAACAACAACAAGGGACGGCGTGGCAAAGTTGGTAGAGTGGCCGTGCCAGCAATCGGAGTGTTGCTGGTTACTGGGGTTCAATCCCCACCTTCTACCATCCTAGTCACGTCCGTTGTGTCCTTGGGCAAGACACTTCACCCCTTGCTCCTGATGGCTGCTGGTTAGCGCCTTGCATGGCAGCTCCCGCCATCAGTGTGGGAATGTGTGTGTGAATGGGTGAATGTGGTAATACTGTCAAAGCTCTTTGAGTACCTTGAAGGTAGAAAAGCGCTATACAAGTATAACCCATTTATCATTATTACTAACTGCTATTTGTGATGTAAATTACCTCAATGCATATTACAGTTTTTCTCATGACACTCTAGATATCCCTAGATATAACCCATGACTGTGGGACAGTCACTCAGGGCAATCAAGAATTCACACATTTACAATCACACCCAAGGTGGTCATCTGTTTGTGTTGTTCTGTGGTTAAAAACGAGTTTCCATTAATTAAAAAATGTTGGTTCGTAAATGGAAGATTCACTCATGAAGAATACTGTAGCTTGTGTGTGCCATGTGCCTGCACACACTTTATCACATACTGCTGTTATAACATCATTTTAAAAATGTATTTTGCATAAAAAAAACTTTAAAGCAGACGGCATCTCCTCGCGCTCGTTGCCACACTTGACATTGTTCTTCTCTTCTTTCTCTTTAAACCCAATACCCATAATAATATGATTTTCTTTTTACAAAAGGTTTCAACCCACCTTCCATCGGCTTCATCTTGCCCATCTCCATCAAATCGTAACCTCTTCAGAGGCTTGAGAGTGCCTCCCATATCCAAAGTTCTCTTGAAGGAGCGCTCGCCATTGTTGACCATCTGGTTGATCCTCTGGAAGCGATTGGACTGCTACACATGATGAAAAAAGAAAAAAGAAAAAACATAAACAATGACATTGTGATTGTTGATCAAGAAGCTGTATAATGCACACGCGAGGAAACCCACCCCAAAAGATTCACCAATGGACACCAGCATTCTGTAGAAAGAGACAAAGTTAGTCATCCCTTCAGTGAAGCTGACAGAACGTTGCTGTGCTGCCACCGTGAGGAGCTGACCTGCTGCGAGGAGTCATGATGCCAGGGGACAGGCGAGGGCTCTTCATGGGCGAGATGTATACGTTGTTGCTTCCCGGCACACGCAGAGGAGAGCTGGGGAATTTATAAGGGCTGCATGGTATTTGTGGGATTGGAGAGAGAGTAGGCGGCTGGAACGAAACAAACAACAAATGAAGCATTCAAGCCTGATCTTCAACGTTAATGGCCCCCCCGCCCGTTCTTACCTCTCTAGAAAAATGATCCCCAAACAATTTAGTTGAATAGCCCTGGTTAAAAACAAGGCTTACACACAAAGCATTGTGCTAGAGTTTAGAGCTAATATATTGTGTGTTTATCTGCTCAAACAACAAAAAAACATCACTTTTGTGTCAACATTATGTGCCTGTCAATATTCTCATTCAACCCGGTCAATGTATTCTCAGGGCTTTGAATCGATCACAACTGAATTGTTCAGATTGTTTTAGAAGACGTTTGGCCTCTCATTCGAGCAGGCTTCATCAGTGCTCTCAGACTTAGATAGGACTTATCTAGTCTAAGTGCTAGGTGCTGGATCCATAGTATTTATCAGCAGGAAAGGACATGCCCCGACAAGAATGATTTTATTCTATTGTGGTGTAAAACGACAGCTGTTAGGATGCAAAGAAGAAAGACCTCTGCTAGCACAACAACAGTCGCTCAGTGGTATCAACTCTGATCAGGTACCAGAAATCGTATTGTTTGGTACCTGCTTGTCACATCAGATTCAATATTATGTTGAAGAGGTTCATTTAGCCTACTAATGTGTATTTATAAATGGTTGATTTATATAGGCTAGTAAGGTAAAGTTTTGTACCTGACAAGTTTCGGCTATCTTGCTTCTGCAGCCTTCATCAGAGGTGTCACGTGATGTTAGTGTGACGTCACGCTAAAATCATTCTTTGACATTATCAGTGTCAAAGAATTCCGTTGTTTGGAACAACTGGAACACAAACTGGCCCGCTTTCGCAACCACTTGAGATTCACATTACGTTGCCGAGATGAAAGAGTTGTTCCAACAAGCTTGGGGATCAAAAACCCAATTCCGACGATGAACGCGGAACGAATTGTAAGAAAAGCACAAAATGCCTTGTTGAGAGAAAGAATACGATGCACGGTGAACAAGATCAACAACATAAAATAGCAGTTAACCGAAAAAAGGAGTGGATTTAAACAACGTTTCCCCCTGGACATGGAAACCGAACGGATAATGAATGGACACCTACAACATGAGCACGAGAAGGAATTCAAGACAACAAAATACAGTCATATCAGAAAACTTGAGAAGCAAACCTCAGAAAAAAAGGAGGAGGAACACACAGAAAAAAGAGAAAAATAGGTATGTAACCTTTCAAAACGCAAATTAACAGTAACGGAAAACAAGGTGCTATCTCGCGGTCTTAACTTCGCCAAAACCCCAATAAACATCCCATACGAAGAATCAGGGGCGTCACTAGCTTTTAAGGACAGGGGGGGCTTAGCCCCCAGGAGATGCACAGGATGCGAGCGAACGTAGCGCACGAGCACAAAACTTCACAAACGGCTAACAAAGACTTAGAAATTATTCATTGTTATTATTATTATATCAGTCGGTTTATTTTCAATCTGTGTTCAGTACAACAACAAACATGGGTTTGCACAGTGACATTTTGTTTACAGCACCAACAAGAAACAATTACTTGCATGATCCTTCAAGATACACTGAAACACAATGAAAGTCATGGCATTAGCCTCTATGTTATTAATTCACAACATAGAGGCTAATGCCACGACTTTCGCTCACAATACAATAATTGTTTGTTCCCAAATATTTAGAAGATGCACAGATTACATTTTGGTACATACGTTATGGCGTCACATTAGTGCCAAAAATCCGAGCGCATAAAAACTGTTATCGCGCGCTGATTCTCCACTTCGTGCGCGCGCGCGACGCCTTTCTGCGCGCTCTCTGTGTACTCCTGGCATCTCTCCTCGCGCTGTCATGTTTCTTTTTGGCACTTTGGGGGCGGGTATGCTTAGACGGCCCCTCCTTTCTGATTGGCTGTGAGCATTTTTCATATGACCGATCATTCTCCAGTGTAGCAACGTTGTAGCCATCTTACCTCGGACATCTAGCCTCAATCATTACATTGATGTCAATGGTACATGTACTAATTAAATTACCATAACTTGCTCGATTTTCGACCAATTTACAAACGGTTTGCCTTGTTACAAATCTTATTACATGTAGATATGACATAGGATGCTGTACCTGTTGAAATTACCTCTTTCGCTTTAAAAAAAAAAAGACTTAATTGTGCAACATAGTTGTGTAGTAGAGATGCGCGGTTTGCGGGCACAACCGCGGAGTCCGCGGATTATCCGCGGATCGGGCGGATGAAATTAAAAAAAATTAGATTTTATCCGCGGGTCGGGTCGGGTCGGGCGGTTGAAATAAAAAAAAATTAGATTTTCAATAGATTCAGGCGGGTGGCAGTTAAACCAATTCGGAAATATATAAACATAGTTAAATGTTGTTACCCACATACGAAAAACGAGCAGGCACCTGCTGCATATGCCACAACAGAAGAAAAAAAAAGAAAAGAGATGGACACTTTTCAGAATCAGAATCAGCTTTATTGTCATTACGCACGGAGCGGGTATGCGCGGATAGGCAATTATTTCATCCGCAACCGCATCAGAAAGTCGTCAACCATCCGCCATCCACCCGATGTAACATTTGATCAGAACCGCACCCGCCCGCACCCGCCCGTTGTTATATATCTAATATAGCGGAGAAGGGACGCCTCGCCGGGGTCCGGGACCGAGGCCCCTTCCCCCGAGAGGGCCCCACCGGGAGCCGTAGCTGATCCGCGAGAAGGGCCCGACGCACGTCCAGGGTCACCACCGCGCCCACCGCACCGACACCCCGCCTCGTCCGCCTTCGCCGCGGCCGGCGTCACGCGCAGCAGGTAAGCAGCTTACCTGCCCGCCACCCCCGTGGCCGGGGGCTCGTAACAGGGGTCACTCCGCGCGCTCCGCCCGCGCAGCTTACCTGCCCGCCACCCCTGTTGCCGGGGGCGCGTAACAGGGGTCACTCCGCGCGCAGTGCGCTCACGAAAGGGGTGGGGCTCACCCTGGTTGATATAGACAGCAGGACGGTGGCCATGGAAGTCGGAACCCGCTAAGGAGTGTGTAACAACCCACCTGCCGAATCAACTAGCCCTGAAAATGGATGGCGCTGGAGCGTCGGGCCCATACCCGGCCGTCGCCGGCAGCGAGACGCGCTTGGAGGTGCGCTCAGCGCGGCTCCCATATGATTGCGCACTGGTGTGCGTCTGGGTCGTGACAGCGTGGCACGCGAATGTCTGTGCTGCATTGGATCAGTCTCCTTTCTTTAACAGGCAAAAGCTTTATAACCTCACTAATGCCTTGCATCGTCTATATTAGATATATAACAACGGGCGGGTGCGGGCGGGTGCGGTTCTGATCAAATGTTACATCGGGTGGATGGCGGATGGTTGACGACTTTCTGATGCGGTTGCGGATGAAATAATTGCCTATCCGCGCATCTCTATTGTGTAGGGTCAGTGTTAGTCAGTTCTCTGATTATTTTAAACTGTTTCAGAATACATTATTAAAAGCTATTTTTAACATTTTAAAATGTATGTTATTGCTGGTGGACCAGTTCTGGCTGAAAGATGTGATTATGGTGTTTGTTGTCTTATTATTTATTTGGGTCACATTTTGTATTACCCTGTATTGTGTTTATGTGGTATGAAATAACCTTCATCAGCGCGCGACATTTTTTTATCCACTTCTTCCTCCGTAAATCTTGATACATATTGACGATGACCCGCCCTGCTATACTTCTGATTGGCTCTGAGCATTTTTCAGCATTTTTCGCCTGACCAATCAGAAAGAAGGGGCCGTCTAAGCATACCCGCCCCCAAAGTGCCAAAAAGAAACATGACAGCGCGAGGAGAGATGCCAGGAGTACACGAAAAGCGCGCAGAAAGGCGTCGCGCGCGCACAGAAAGGCACCGCGCGCGCGCAAAAAGGCAGCACGCGCGTGCAAAAAGGCAGCACGAAGTGGAGAATCAGCGCGCGATAACGGTTTTTATGCGCTCGGATTTTTGGCACTAATGTGACGCCATAATACGTGACTAAAATGGTTGTAAATTCAAGCCCTGGAAATATTACCGGTACTTAATTACTTGAATTAAAGTAATATCTGGATCGGGATAATTTGGCTTATATATAATATATTTATATATATATATATATATATTATGGCAAGCCGTTAACGAAATTAAATATATATGGAAGTCTGAATAGAAATGAGAAACGTTTATATATACTGTAAAAAAGAAAGACTTAGAGTCCGTCTGCTGATCTGAAAAAGAGCCAAAGCTGTCAAAGAGCTGAGGGACCATCTTTAAAGTGCAATGCTGAAACAAATAACGCAAACAATAAAATGTAACTTCCAGGGCTTTAGATTAATGTAGTCCCGTCGTCCCGGGGACGGTAAAAAAAATGCACGGGACAAAATGAAATGCTCCCCGGGACGATGGCTTTTAACCATTTTTTTCTTTTTCTTCTTATGTATTTATTAATTTTACATTTTATATTAAATGTCTTGGTTTTTCCTCCCTCTGAAAATCCTATGAAATGTTTAACAAGCCATCCTATAATAATACAACAGCTATTAATGTAACAATACAATAAAACAAATATATTTAATGATGTTTTTTTCATTATTTTAACAATATTACTTTATATGGATTCTACAAGAAACACAAAACTTAAAAACTAAATTATTTACAATTGCAGACACAAGGTTTCGTGCAGCTTCACTCATTGTAAAGGAAGACGGAAGTCCACGCAGGAGAAAAATGACTACAAAGATGGTGTCTGGGTTTTTCTTATATACCGGTATATATATACATATTAAGTCTTTCATATATATATATATATATATATATATATATATATATATATATATATATATATATATATATATATATATATACAGTACATATATATATAAAAAACTGAAGACTCTACTAAAACCATTAGTGGACGAGGGAAAAATAGACAAGGACAACTACCGGTACAGTTTTTTAGTACCGACAGCCAGTATCACCCCTAGAATATACGGCACCCCTAAAATACATAAAAAAGACGTTCCACACTGCCCAATTGTTGACAGTATAGGCTCAGTTACATACAACCTTTCGAAAGCCCTAGTCGAGAAAATAAAACCTCTCTTAGGCCAGACAAAGCAACACTGCAAAAACTCAAAGCAGCTGGCACAAGAATTAAGCACTGTAAAAGTAGAATCAGACGAGATACTCATATCTCACGACGTAGTTTCCCTATTCACAAAAACACCAGTGGTTGTCACAATAAACATAGTACAGAACCGCTTGCAAGCAGACTCAACACTCCAGAAACGAACAAACCTAACAGTTGAAAACACAGTCCAGTTGTTATCATTCGTAGCCAAGTCTACATGTTTCCTGTTCAGAGGGACCATATACAGACAGAAGGAGAGTTTTGCCATGGGGGACCCCCTCTCAGACATCATGAGTGGTTTCTTCATGGAGGACTTGGAGGCCAAAGCCATAGCCACCGCTCCCGAAGGATGTAGACTGTCCCTCTGGAGGCGCTATGTGGACACATCCTGGAGTTAAGACCGGCCACACACAAAGACTCACAGACCACTTAAACACCATAGACGAGACGGGAAACATAAAGTTTACTCGTGAAGAGGAAGAGCACAGATCCATCGCTTTCCTGGACATGAAAATCTACCACACTGAGGATGGAAGCATCAAGATTACAATATACAGAAAACCCACATACACACGGATCAATACTTACTATGGACATCAGAGCACCCCACAGCACACAAACTGTCAGTAGTCCGCACCCTATATGATCGCACCAAGGTGATGACAGACAACCATGACAGAGAAAAGGAGGAGGACCACATAAGACAGGCGCTCAAAGCCTGCAACTACCCAAACTGGGCCATAAACAAAGGCAAACGAGAGGTCCAGAGGAACAACAAGGAGGGGAAAAAAAGAAGAAAGGTTGTAGTCCTGAGAACCTGGGCATGGTCACCCTCCCATACGTCAGGGGCGTCACAGAACGCATACAGCGAGCGATGAGGAAACACCGCATCAGCACACCAGTGAAGCCGCACATCAAGCTTCGCCAAATCCTAGTACACCTTAAGGATCAGATCCCCCCTGAAAAAAAGTGTGATGTGATATACAGGCATGAGATCCCTTGCCTAACATGCAATAAAACATACATAGGAGAGACAGGTCGACAGTTCAGCACACGAAAAAAGTAACACCAGAAAGAATGTGAAAAGGAAACATCTGGAACGCTCACCCGTGCAACGAGAATGAAAGCAACGCAGGAAAATCTCAAATCAGCCATTTCAGACCACTGCAAGAGGGAAAACCATCTAATGAACTGGGAGGCAGCCAAGGTCATTAAATGGAAAGCAACAAATTCCATTGGTGGATCAAAGAGGCGGTTGAAATCAGGAAGCGGGCCCCAAAGACTGTCAACAGGGATGAAGGAGCCTACCAACTATCCCACACCTGGGACACAGTCCTGCAGGGCCGCCCCCGGCCGTTTGGTAGACATCCAGACGACAGGGGGCGCCCCACCCTACCCCCGGCGCACACCAGGGGACACCACCATCCCACCACTTCAGGTGGGATGGAACAATCCATATAACACGTCACAGATGACGTCACGCTAACATCACGTGACACCTCTGATGAAGGCTGCAGAAGCAAGATAGCCGAAACTTGTCAGGTACAAAACTTTACCTTACTAGCCTATATAAATTAACCATTTATAAATACAGACTAAATAGTCTTTATCCATTGTATTATTCAGAATACAATAAATTATGATAATAAGGCATGTCAATAGCAAGAACACTTCAAATAAAATTCAACATTGGCAAGTCTAGTTCATATGATAATAATATTAGTTTTAGAAAGAATGTGCCTGCTATGCCAACATAAGTAGGTAATATGAAGTGGAAAAGGGGAATTTGGTTCACCAGGGAATGTAAACTTAACAGAAGTATGCTGCTTGGTAGAAATGAGGCTGAATTTATGGGTGTTAGTGTCTCACCCTTTGGGAAGCATACTGCAGGATGTTTGTTTTCAGCCTCTGCATGAACACTTCGTTGTAGAATACAATAATGGAGTCATAGTGGCCCTCGGTGATCAGCACGTGCTTGAAGGTCTGTACACACACACACACACACACACACACACACACACACACACACACACAAACAAACAAGACAATATTCACTAAGAAGCCTAGGGGTCAATTAAACTATGGTGCTTGTAGACGGCTGACGTCACCTCCTGGCTGGTGTTGGGCATGCTCTTGTATGATGACACGATAGTCTTGAAGCGCAGCTCAACACTCTTCACTTTACAGATGGCATACATAGCTGACATCATCAGCTAGAGGAGGAAAGTGGAAGAAATGCATTAGGAGATTGAGGCAAGACAGCGATGAGGTGGTGACACAGGAAGAAGGTAAGATACAAGTGGAGGTTCCAGGCTACCTGGTCCAGGTGACGGTCTCTCATTAGCTCGTACTCTTGCTGCAGGGTGTGCTGGAAGAGAGTCCAGATGATGGGCTCCAGCTCAGGATGGGAGGACAGTAGATAGGAGCACAGCATCTTTAGCCTGATGTAGGCTAGACGATACACTGCAGAGGGGAAACCACACATCAGCACTTAGTAGAAAGTGGTTTAAAATAAAAAAAAGAAACTACCTCAGCTATAATGGCATTATATTTTATAGCTTTTCTGTATTTCCTCTGTATCCATATTACGGTTTGCTCTATTGACACATCTTAGGCATTATTTTACTTTCTGCATTGTTTATTTTTATTGCGGTTTATTATTATTTTTAAATTCATAATACTGCCTTCTCTTACTGTACACTCACCAAGTTTTGTTTACTAGGAATTAATTGTAGACAGCATGGAGACTTGTTTCTTTACTGTGCGCATAACAATTAACATTTGCTGGTCTTCTTCAAAGAGCACTGCTGAGGTGTGCTTATATAAGGCACCGAAACCCAAGACTCATGATGTGCTGCACACGCTGACATTTCTCCCTGAGTGCATGTCCATATTCTAGTTATGTATGTCTGTATTTTAGTACAACTGACACAGTGTAATACTATATTATGCTTTTAAAGGACATCAAATGATTGTTGTGGTTCATCTACATTACATGACAATGAGTAGGAATGTACCCATACAAAATGTTTGCTGTTCAGTTGCGGCGTAGCAGCTTTTGTGCAAAATCTTACATTTCTTGTAGAAGAGGCTGAGAGAGTTGGACCTCGGGTGCTGAGCGTTCTGGCCGGCAGATTGCAAGACAGGCTGGTTGGGTGGTGGAGGAGCAGCTTGAGACTCTGGATTGGCGGGGGACTCTGGAGGCATGGTGCGAAGGCCCGGGCGGACAGGAGAGAGATACCTAACACGACAAACAGTGTGTAAAGAGAGGGCAGATTTAACATTACCGTAGAAATAAATCAACACTGTATCCCCCAGAACATCTATATTTGAACTTAAATTACTTGCAATTAAATAGGATCCAGTTCTAGTACAACCCTGCACAACTTATATAGAACAGGGTTAGGCTGGCAAACATATTTGTTTCTAAGCTTTAGTCCGTATGGGTCGAATGCAATTTTCCACCACTTGCGGCAGTTATGTGTCAGCCTTTTGACTGAGTGACGCATGACAAGCTCAAACAATTAGACAAAGTATTGTGGGAGGAGGGTTTAAACAGAGATAGACAGACAACCATTCACACTCACTTTCACGCATTAGGGCCAATTTTTAGTGTCGCCAATTAGCCTATCCCCAGGTGAATGTCATTATAAGAGGGAGAAAGCCGGAGTACCCGGAGAGAACCCACAATGACAGTTTATTAAAGAAACATAATATGTATTTATTATAGAGCTGTCAAGTAATTATTATCTTTTTAAATCAGATTAATCATATTTTGGAATTTGGATGGATCATGATTAATCGCATGTCATTACTCGCGTGAATAATAAAAATTCACTTAAGAAGAGACCTCAATATTTGTACCGAAATGCAATTTTATTGTCATAATGTCATCCAGGAACATTTTTAAATGTTTTACTTGAATGCATGTCATTTATTTGCACACAACTTAGTAAGAGTTTTATTTAAAGTTCTTTCCGGCTGTATTTTGGAGTGACATTTGCTAGTGAGCACACCAGTCGAAGTCTTCTCACTCATTTTTGTACTGTCCTGACGTATGCATTTATTTTATAATTGATCGTATAGCAGTTAAGGTAAAAGAGCTTGTGCAGTCAAAATAAAGTGCAAGATTAATGTAAGTGTGTTCATGATTAATGCAATATTTATTTGTGATTAATCAAATGAGTTAACTTGTTAATTGTGACAGCCATGTGGGGTTGGGTGGCCATATATCTGTCAAAATTCAGCCAGTGTTTAGATTTCAAATAAACATATTAGGGATGTCACGGTATGAACATTTCTTATCACGGTTATTATTACGATTGCGAAATTTTTAAATGTGCTCAAAATTTTTAAAAAAATGTATACTGAAATGTTTTAACCAAGTTTTATTTAAAAAACGCAACACATTCAAAATGATTTCCTTTGTAGGAGAAACATTATTGTAGATAAAAACACTGTTTCATGGACCTCAAGTAGAAATTGAATTTGCATATGAAAACAACACAAACAGTACAAAGTCATTTGGCAGAAAAAAATAATAACAAAAAATAACTAAAATAAATGTGAACAATGTGCAAGATAGCAATTTATGGGCATGAGAGATTCAAAAATAAAAAACAATGTAACAATTTTGAAAGGTGGCCCCTGATGGCCATAAGACATAACTGCACTTTTTGTCCATATAGATAAAAATAGTGCTCATGTATGAGATCTAGGGCTGCCAATTAAAGCCAACGTAATAATTAAGATAATTTTTTTTATCAAAATTGAAATCACGATTACTGATTACTGATCATGATTACTGTGTTGGGATGTGAACGTAATACCATCATGTAATTTGTAATGTCTAATTAAAAGGCTATCAATAAACGTTATCCATATATCTAAAGACAAGTATTTGTTTTTTTTGTTCATTAATAATATCAACATATCAGCTTTTTGTCATTACATGATGTCTTTGTCTCTATTTTTACATTTTGATCGAGGGAGGTATTATTTATTAGATTTTTTAAGTTATGTACATGTAGATGCAGTATTGGGGACAGATCTATTAAAGAATTTGAGCAGAAATATGTTGTATAGGAATTAACTATACACAATAAAACATTAACAAAATGCTGTGTCACATTAATGATTTTTAAAGTAATATCTTTGTGACATGAAAAAAACAAGTATTGTAAAAAAAAACCTGGTGTTTACTTTTGATATCAATATAAAACTCAAAGCAGTTTGGCTAATGAAGATGAAGTCTCTTCTCCAACGCCTCCTAGTGTTTCAGTACAACAGTTTGGGCAAAAAAAATAAAGAGGAGTGACACCTCTCACACCTCATACACAGTCTTCACAGCCTTTGTTCAGTTTGCTGAGCTGACAAAACATTATAGCTAGTATTGATGTTATTTGAACACTGTTACAGTTAGCAGTTAAATCAAGGACGAGTGAGCATCCAGTAAACAAACTAAAGACTTTATAAACAAGTTGTAGCAACGTTCCCGACACATCGCCTGCTACATGTTCCTTCACGTCATATTGACAAAATAAAAGCAACATCAAATAGTTTTCTCCTTCGCTGCATAATTTTAGTGAGAGACAAATACGTCTGTCTCCAATATTGTCCACACCCGTCTCCATCTAAACACAGCAGTGCGCTCTTAAACGCACGTCGTGAAGTGAGTGAAAATGACGTTAAACCAAGCGCTTGGCTGTGTACTCCGAGGGGAAATCTCCGGAGCAAAGTCTGTGTAGTTTGTCTGCCAGTGTTGCATTAATAAATGACGGTTTTTCGGTCATTAAAAAATTAGATGGTATTACCAACCTTCGGGAATTTTATTGCGGTTTATCATTATACCGTACCGTTACATCCCTAAAACATATACAATGGTCTCAAAAATTAAGTAAGAGTTGATCAATTATAAATCCAAATTAATTAGTTGATCTGCTAAACTCATCTCACTGCACTATACTGCTGGTTTGCAATACCAATAAAGAATATGATATACTATGTTGTTGGAAGAACAATCACAATTGACATATTTCTACTTCCCCTTCTCCATTTCAACAGACCAACTCTTGTCTAAACATTCATTACGACACTCTCGTGTGTAACTAGAGTGACTAGCTATGACTAAACTATAATTCTGATTCATGGTAGTTTTGCAAGATTTGACTGACAGCAACCGAGCTAGCGGTGAACAGGTGGACTTACAGGTCAGCGGCAGTGTGGTTGTGCTGTAGTGGTTGGCTGAAACTAGCCGGAGTCTCCGTCTGTTCCACGGCACCGCTTCCATGCTCCTGCTTCAGCAGCTCAAAGAGATGAGAGTCCTGCAAAAATAGATAAAGCAATAATTTACTTCTAATATCAGAGATAACTACTTATGCCTCTGTGTTTCATACAAAAGAGAAGGAAGTTCATTTTATGCAGAAAAGAAAGACAGCCATAATAATGCAATAAAACTCGGGCAAGCTTGGTGATACATTTTTACTGTGAATGTGCATTTTTTTGCAGCTTTGCAGAAATATTATTGTACACAAGATAAAAACACACAACTTTTACTGTGTGAATTTCAGATTTCAGCATGTGATCATCAGCATGTGGACAGCAGGAGGCAAACAGATTATTAACTGGTGTAGACAGGTGTGGTTTACAAAGAACACAGCAGCTGCAAGTATGGACCTGCAACTACTGTGTTCTTCCTGTGCGTATTGGACACACCCTACTGACGACACCAGTCTTCCTGGTACGTGACAACCCTTGCAATATTCAGTTACATATGAACCAAAGTCCAGTATTTACTTTCTATTTGACAAAATGTAAATCATTACTGATCTCGTCTCGTGTACAAATAATATGGCATTATTACATGCTGTCCGGGATATTCAATTATGTGGCTGATCTACATAATCAAATACAGCAACCAAAATAAAAAAAGCTATTCAAACGTTGTTGAATAACAAGTCTTGATATAAATATTCAAATTTAAGGTGAGGAAAAAAACAAAGCAGTAATGGGAGGACTTTGGCAAGAGTGGAAGCTCCTCCCTTTGTGCTTCAGCAGTCCTGGGAGTTCTTTGGTGTCGGACCGTCTGACAAGCTTGCAGCTTTTAAAAGGTAATCACGCCCAGAAGGCACGCTGACGGAACACACAGGAGAGAAAAAGATCTCTTCACGTTCTAAGACTAGGAAAATACTTCATTTTTTTCATTGAGGATTTAACAACGTCCAGTACAACATTCACAAACAGACTACGACAAAGGAATTTTGTGGGGAAGTGAGTATTCTTCAGCATGCCAACGTTCTTATTCTCTTCCAACTGAAATGCAAACAAGTGGATTGTTGCAGGCTATTGCACAAACTGTTTCTTTGACCAGAGATGACTGAAGAGAGTTCCTCCACTCTGTAAATGTTCCAGAATCCCCTAGTTGATCTAAACATGTTTAACAGCACCCTAAAGACACTGGGTGCCACTCATACATTTATGAAGTGCAACAAAAGTGATGACTTCAAGTACCCTCTGTACAGCGCAGTTTTCAGCGTGGTGTTTATAGTGGGATTCTTCTTCAACATGGTGGCCGTCTACATATTTGGGTGCACCCTGAAGTTGAGGAACGAGACCACGACGTACATGGTGAACCTCGTCGTTTCAGACTCTCTCTTTGTCCTCAGCCTGCCTTTTCGGATAGTCTACTTCATCAAGCGCGAATGGTTGTTTGGGAGGGTGCTCTGCAAGATTTCCGTGGCACTTTTTTACACCAACATGTATGGCAGCATCCTCTTCCTAACCTGCATCAGCGTTGACCGCTTTCTGGCCATTGTGCACCCATTCCGATCCCAGGCCATAAGGACAAAGCGGAATGCCAAACTGGCATGTCTTACAGTGTGGGTGTTAGTTCTTTCTGGAAGTATACCCACCGGATTCCTTCTGGACACCACTTCACTCAAAAACGTCAACGCCTCTTCAAACTACTGCTTTGAAAACTACTCTAACAAGCAGTGGCAGTTTAAGCTGTCCAAAGTGGTGGTATTTATTGAGACAGTCGGCTTCATCATCCCGCTGATGGTCAATGCCTTCTGCTCGGTGATGGTTCTACAGACTTTGAAGAAACCCCAGACCATCAGCCGCGGAAGCATCAACAAAGCAAAAATATTGAGGATGATCGTTGTGCATCTGCTCATCTTCTGCTTCTGTTTCATCCCCTACAACGTCAATCTCATATTTTACTCTCTGGTCCGCTCGAAAGTTCTCAAGGGATGTGAAGCAGAACACGTGGTTAGAGCCATCTACCCTATTGCACTGTGCATTGCTGTGACCAACTGCTGCTTTGATCCAGTGGTTTACTACTTCACTTCAGAAACCATTCAGAGCTCCATCAAACGCAAGTCTAAGGTGTGGCACAACGGCGTTAAGCTTCTGGACAGATTACAGGGCGACAGTCGGCAGAACAGCCCAAATTCAACACCAAAAAACCTGGCCCTGAGGTCTCTAAAATCTCAGAAGTTCTCAGGCACAAATACTATATAGTCTTCTGAAAACTCAAGCATCTGATGCCATATAAAATTGATGGCTGTTGGTGAGCCAGAAAATTATATGGGATGTATGAATGGACACCAATAACTGGGATTTAATTACATTGACAGTAATAAAAATGAGGATCAATATCATTGTCATGGTGACAAAACAAATGAAATCATTTTCTCCTGACTTGCATGAATCATTTGGACACTTTCAAACAAGTATCAGTGTTTACACATTATGATGTTGTTCTGAAACCAGTATTTAAAGCTGTTTTGATGTACTCAGTAGTTTCCAGGTCTTTCATTCAGGCACTTCATTGAGTGGTACCGCTTCATTCTGACAGCAAATAAAATGACTGTAAAAGAGTGCAGTGTTACAAATGTATCAGTTATTGCTGCGCAAGCAAATTATTGGTTTATACGAATGAGTCATACAATTGCTTACATCACAACTTGTATGTAGTATGACCGGCCAACTGCAATAACTTACAATGACACAACAGCTTTCAGGTGTAGTCAATGAAAAAAGAACTATAATAGTCGGCAGAAGTTGAATAACATTGACAATGCTCAAACCGAAACAGGTTATTAGGATGTGTGCTGGCATACATACTTTTAGTAAAGTAAGGTAAAACAGGTAATACAGATACCAGAAAATTCGAACCTGAGTAATCATCCATCTATCCATTTTCTACCACTTGTCCCTCTCGGGGTCGCGGGTGTGCTGGAGCCTATCCCGACTGCACTCGGGCAGGAGGTGGGGTACACCTTGGACACGTCGCCACCTCATCGCAGGGCCAACTCAGATAGACAGACAACATTCACATTCACATTCACACACTCTGGCCAATTAGGTGTTGCCAATCAACCTATCCCCAGGTGCATGTCTTTGGAGGTGGGAGGAAACCGGAGTACCCAGAGGGAACCCACGCAGTCATTGGGCGAACATCCAAACATCCAAACTCCACAAAGATCGAATACAGAACCTTTGTATTGTGAAATACACAATTTAAATGTTGCCAGTCATACAAATAAAACATAAAAAGTCCACATTTCTTTGTCAAAGTAGCTCCAACAGTGATGAAAGTTGAACATCCCTGGTCTAAGGTGTCTACGTCAGTCTAACATGGTGTGGCTTGAACGCAAGTGAAATATTTGTCGTTTCTTGCAAAAGCTGTAAAACTAAGTGAGAGCTCCAACATTCCTGTCAGGCGGCTCACCCTGAGGGTCTGCTCTGACAGGGGCAAAAGCATCAACACCTGTGAAACATCAGCATACAAGCAGCTACATGCCTCGAGAAATTTACAGGAATCCTCACCATATCACATGTCATACACACAGGATTGCGCAGAGATCCATTGTATTATGCCGATCAAGGGTTATGATGAAATTCAAAGAGTCTGGCATCTGCGTAGTCATTTGTTCAGTGTCAAAGGTTACTCCTTCCCTCCCTACTGTATTGTATAAAAGAATGACACATCTGTCATTTTGCGCCGTTTCCTTTCATACCTGCTATGAATGTGAACTGTGCCTTTTGAGATGCTCGAGCTTCTCAAAATAAATCTAAGAAAGACAATGTTGTTTGACTAAGCGAAAAAAGGAACATTTTCATTAGTGTATGTAGGGATGTCCTGATTAACATGTTTGGCCTCCGATCCGAATCTGATTTTTTAGATTGAGATCAATCAGATTCCGAGTCTCGATTTGATACTTATAATAGATTAAAGAACTGAAAATGTTTTATTGCAAAGTAAGTACATTAACTAGAGATGCGCGGTTTGCGGGCACAACCGCGGAGTCCGCGGATTATCCGCGGATCGGGCGGATGAAATTAAAAAAAATTAGATTTTATCCGCGGGTCGGGTCGGGTCGGGCGGTTGAAATAAAAAAAAATTAGATTTTAAATAGATTCAGGCGGGTGGCAGTTAAACCAATTCGGAAATATATATACATAGTTAAATGTTGTTACCCACATACGAAAAACGAGCAGGCACCTGCTGCATATGCCACAACAGAAGAAAAAAAAAAAAGAGATGGACACTTTTACAGAGCGGAGAAGGGACGCCTCGCCGGGGTCCGGGACCGAGGCCCCTTCCCCCGAGAGGAACCCGCTAAGGAGTGTGTAACAACCCACCTGCCGAATCAACTAGCCCTGAAAATGGATGGCGCTGGAGCGTCGGGCCCATACCCGGCCGTCGCCGGCAGCGAGACGCGCTTGGAGGTGCGCTCAGCGCGGCTCCCATATGATTGCGCACTGGTGTGCGTCTGGGCCGTGACAGCGTGGCACGCGAATGTCTGTGCTGCATTGGATCAGTCTCCTTTCTTTAACAGGCAAAAGCTTTATAACCTCACTAATGCCTTGCATCGTCTATATTAGATGTATAACAACGGGCGGGTGCGGGCGGGTGCGGTTCTGATCAAATGTTACATCGGGTGGATGGCGGATGGTTGACGACTTTCTGATGCGGTTGCGGATGAAATAATTGCCTATCCGTGCATCTCTAACATTAACACATTTTTAGGAAGCTCATCTTTTTAAGTAAAAATGTGCTAGTATTGTTGTAAATCAGATGATGTATCGCATTTGTGGTATTAAATGTTACATACATTTTGTTGACGAAAGAAAGTGGTTTGTGCACAATAAAAGCAAAAACTATTATCGGCTCCTATTTAAAGGGGGAACTGCACTTTCTGCACTTAATACATTCTAAATATTAAATAAACGTACATAAAAGTCCGCTTACAGTGGAGCCAATGGGAGGTCCTATATCCCGCCCACAAAATTCAATAAATAACTATTCAAAAAGCGCTGACAATACACCATTTACATTTTGTGACTTAAAAATTAACCAAGTATTAGTGATATTGTTATTATAGACGCTAACACAGACGAACTATTTATAGCGGCGACGTGATCACGACTGTGTCTGTGTGGTCCGCTCTTTCCTCGCTTCTCTGCTCCTTGGAAGTTTATTGTAGATCATAAATCATGCCTCACCTGGAAAGTAGATGGCTCAGGATGTAATCCGACAAGTTGATACACTCTGACAGCCATTTAGAACCCGAGACTGGCGAGAAAGACATGAAAAGACGCTTGGTCCCCCCGCACCCCCACCACGTTTTTTCGCAAGGATTATGAGTAATTTTTATCCAAACGGGAATATATAAACATCCTAGCAGTCGGCATCCTAATGACAAAAGACCTTGCACAGTAAGTAATGTTTTATTATGTTTGTTGGCTCTCATAAAGTCTGCAGTGAGTAATAATCAGTGATGAAGAAAAAGAAAGCACACGTGATGCGCTTTTGTAAATAATGTGCCATGTATGCTTAAAATGACCAAAATAAGTAAATATTAAATGGTATTATAAATGTGCTTGTTACTACATTACATATATACTTACATCATGTATATAAACCCCTAATGGAGGTGTTTGGATGTTGTTTTAAGGGCTTTATAGGCAGAATTGAGCGTCTCCCATTGGCTCCATTGTAAGCGGACTTTTGATTCCATCCATCCATCCATTTTCTACCGCTTGTCCCTCTTGGGGTCACGGGCATGGCTGGAGCCTATCCCAGGTGCAATCGAGCAGAAGGTGGACAAGTTGCCACCTCATCACAAGCCCAACACAGATAAACAGACAATATTTATACACAAACAACATTCATACTCAATTGCATTTACTTAATATTTAGGATGCATTACAAAAAAAATGACATCCATCGTCATGGCTTTCATAATGATT
The DNA here is from genome assembly GCF_033978685.3 of Nerophis lumbriciformis. Taxonomy (NCBI): domain Eukaryota; kingdom Metazoa; phylum Chordata; class Actinopteri; order Syngnathiformes; family Syngnathidae; genus Nerophis; species Nerophis lumbriciformis. The sequence continues at coordinate 22,192,753 of NC_084556.2, forward strand.
GTGGAACGATAGGCAAAATTCCAAAAAAAGTGCGGTTCCCCTTTAATTTATTTGGATTTTGCCCTCTAAACCTTCCTGCATCTAGAGACGTTTTCCCTGAGTTTGTAAACAATAACTAAAACAACCAAAATGACAAATGATTTTGTAATAAATATATCAATCTAATCACTTTAAGTGTAATTTTTAAACTGATACTAATAGTTACCGACAGTATCAACATCTGAATCCATCCCCCAACTTTACATTGTAGCTTTAGCGGTTAGCTTCTTGTGTCGTCCTGCTCCGTGTGTGTGTGTGTGTGTGTGTGTGTAGCATGCTAAGCCATTCTTTTTCCTCTAGTCCGCCAGTAATATCGACACTTAAAAGATAGGCTCCAGCGCCCCCCGCGACCCCTTAAGGGACAAGCGGTAGAAAATGGATGGATGGAATTGTAAAAAAGACCTTTATTTTCCGCTATTTTGGTAAGGATTAGTCTCTTAGAAGCGGCTTTGCACTATGGATGAACAACACTTTTGTTGTAGCTTGCGCTCAAATTTTAACCGGTGTCATGGCAAGACACGCACCTTCTTGGAATTCATTCAACTCCAGCATGTTGTGCAACAACAAATCCGGAAATGTAATTGTGTCTCCCTGAGTGTGCATCCCTTTTTAGTGAATATTTTTACCTGAGTACTATATTTAACCATGTAAAAACTGGGACACAGCTGCGGAAAAGATCAACTGGGCTTGGTAACTCATAAGCTGATTGCTGATCAGTTAAAAAAGGCAAACATCTCAAGTGGATTGTAATAGGCCTTCCTACTGCGGAGCTATAAAGTGAGTACCGTATTTTTCGGACTATAAGTCGCAGTTCTTTTCATAGTTTGGCCGGTGGTGCGACTTACACTCAGGAGCGACTTATGTGTGAAATTATTAACACATTACCGTAAAAAATCAAATAATATTATTTAGCTCATTCACGTAAGAGACTAGACGTATAAGATTTCATGGGATTTAGCGATTAGGATTGACAGATTGTTTGGTAAACGTATAGCATGTTCTATATGTTATAGTTATTTGAATGACTCTTACCATAATATGTTACGTTAACATACCAGGCACGTTCTCAGTTGGTTATTTATGCGTCATATAACGTACACTTATTCAGCCTGTTGTTCACTATTCTTTATTTATTTTAAATTGCCTTTCAAATGTCTATTCTTGGTGTTGGGTTTTATCAAATAAATTTCCCCAAAAAATGCGACTTATACTCCAGTGCGACTTATATATGCGTTTTTTCCTTGTTTATTATGCATTTTCGGCAGGTGCGACTTATACTCCGGTGCGATTTATACTCCGAAAAATACGGTAATACCCACTGATGCTTCAGTCAAGCACTGTCTAAGGTCTGAAAACCAGATTTTACTTTTTTTTTTACAGTTATTACAAAAGTTAAATAGTAAATAAGTAAAGTAGATTTTTTTTTTTTGGTGGGGGCGCAAGGCGATATTTTTTTTTACTGGGTCTGTGGCGGTTAAAACAAAGATTTATGGTGTGAGAGGACCCAAGAGGGAGCGAGTGGAGGCGTGAAGCCTTTCCTTCTGCAGTGATGTGTTCTGCTGCAGCATCCTAAAAGGCTTACTCACTAGCTGAGTGGAAAATGAACTAGTATGACTGCATTTCGATGACATTCTGGTGAGTGCCCACCCTGCGACTTTCAGTTTCAGTACAATCCACACAGTTACTAATATTGAAAGTTAGTTTTACAAGTTGTGTCCACTTTAAATGAGGAATGTTTTTTGTATTTATGATTGTTGTTTGAATATCAATCACACAATATGCATATTGTTTCATTTTAAGTAAAGCAGGGATAATGTAAGGAATAAGTTAATGTACATTTACAGCATTATCCATCCATCCATTTTCTATCGCTTGTCCCTTTCGGGGTGCTGGAGCCTATCTCAGCTGCATTTGGGCGGTAGGCGGGGTACATCCTGGACAAGTCGCCACCTCATCGCAGGGCCAACACAGATAGACAGACAACATTCACACTCACATTATTTTTAAGCTTATAGATACCGGTAGATAAGACTTAGATTTTTGTTAAAACGTGAACTTAGCATTTCTTAATATTTTTAGTTCCATCCATCCATCCATCTTCTTCCGCTTATCCGAGGTCGGGTCGCGGGGGTAGCAGCCTAAGCAGGGAAGCCCAGACTTCCCTCTCCCCAGCCACTTCGTCCAGCTCTTCCTGTGGGACCCCGAGGCGTTCCCAGGCCAGCCGAGAGACATAGTCTTCCCAACGTGTCCTGGGTCTTCCCCGCGGCCTCCTACCGGTCGGACGTGCCCTAAACACCCCCCTAGGGAGGCGTTCGGGTGGCATCCTAACCAGATGCCCGAACCACCTCATCTGGCTCCTCTCGATGTATTTTTAGTTGTTATTTAATAGTTTTTGAATACTTAAAAAGTCAGTCACTCAGACAATAAAACACGGTGATCTTTTCTTTAACCTGTTAATATTTAAGAACTTTATTTTAACATTGCAGTACAGTATTATCGACAAAAGAAATACCTCTAAAAACATGGTTTTGAAAATAATAAATAAAAAGTATTTTTGACAAAATGACACATTCTCAATTGTTTTTCTGAAAATAATAACACTAATCACTTGACAATAAGTGATAATATTAATTAAAAGATGTAATATAATGACTGTACTCTTATGATAGTGACAGCATGGCAATTTTGTTATTGGCACAGATTGAAGTCACTTTTTCCAACTACGGACATTTTTATTTATGACAAAAGGCAGTTAAAACAGAAGTAAACATTTGGCCGGCTGTGTCTGTGTTTGTCATCTTCTGCAAATTTACCCTCAATAAAGCAGTACACTATTTGAATTCATTAAAATTTTTACCTGCCAGAGGTTTAATTGCTCCAAAAGAAGCTCATAACCATGTTGCTTCTCACATTTTATGTTCACATAAAACAACCTAATTTCCTCCAGCTACGTGAGGATTTACAACAACAGGGGCGTGACAACCTTTGGAGCCATGGAGGTGAGGAATATGACTGTACTGACAGTGCTTGTCAGTCAAAGCACATCTCTGTCGAACTGCACTATGGACACCAGCTACCGCTTCACCTTCTACCAAGTGACCTACAGCGTCATCTTTCTGATAGGCTTGGCCACTAACAGCCTGGCTCTGCGAAAACTGTGCGGATTTTGCTACACCAGCAACAGCACGGTCATATACCTGGTGAGCCTCTCTGTCGCTGACATGTTTTTTGTTGCCTCTTTGCCGCTGAGAATCTACTACCACCACCAAAAGGCCCAAGCACTGACCTTCAAGACAGGAGATGGCTGGAGCCCTGGGGCGGCATACTGTCAGCTTACTTTTAGCCTCAAATACATCAGCCTGTATGGGAGCATCTTCTTCCTTGTCTGCATCTATGGACCGCTACTTAGCGGTAGTGCACCCTTTAGCATCAACTGGACAAAGGGTGTGTGTGGCGCAGCTCTTAAGTGGGGCGATCTGGTGCTTGGCGGTTTGGCTCAGTGTGACTGTGCCTCTGCAGCAGCCCATCAGGATCATTCAAGCCTGCTGGACCCTTCCTCACAGCGTCACTGCACAATCATACTCATAGACCTAGGTTTAGTGATGGTTTCATTCATACTACCCACAGTCATACTACTCTACAGCTACAGCCGGGTGCTCAGTGCGCTCCGCCAGTCAAGACAGGGTCGCCGGCACACTCTCATCCTAATTTACTGGGTGCTAGGTGTCTTCTTGCTCTGCTTTGTCCCCTATCACCTCAACCTGCTGGGCTATACGCTTACGCACGTGGGGCTGATGTCCAGTTGCGGCCTAGCAAAGATGACAAAACTTGTCCACCCGATCGTTTTATCTCTGGCCAGCTTCAACTGCTGCCTCAACCTGCTCATCTACCACTTCTCCAGCAGGGAAGCACCTGGCAGCAAAGGCAGTGGGAGCCACTGATTAAGGGAATGTGCTAAAATGACACAGAGGACAGTGTCAACAATCATTTTGAATCAACAACACATGGTAAAATTCCATAATTGCCCAACTCCTGTGCATGAGAAAAAGGGAAAAAGGCAAGTGAAGTGGGTAGGTAGAAAGAAACGTTATTCAAGCTATCAAAAAGATGCAGGAAAATACCTAGGTTGATGTTTATCTTTTTTAATGATAATTGCAAAGCTTCATAAATATCTATTGTTCTGTCTGATATATGGTACGGCAGGGGTTCTTAACCTTTTAGACCCTGGGCCCACTCAAATATTAACACTAAATTAAGACTAAATTAATAACCCTAATCTTGATTTTAATCATATTCAATAATTATATTTAACCTACTTATAGTTTAACAGGATAAACATTGTCCAGTGATATAAAACCAAAACCAAAGATTATTATCAAGGCTTAGGTCAGGCTGATTACAAAACTACATACAAATTAAATATACTGCAAAAAAAGGGACTTATAAAAACTGATTAAAAATAAATCTACATACAATTATGCAATGCTAAAATTAATACATTCTAACTAAATGAATACGCAATAATAATACAATGTGTTTCTTAGATACTCTGTCATACAATTTAAATGCAAATTAAAATACAACTTCACCACTTCAGTCATGATTTTTGTGCTTAAGAAACTTCTCTATGACTTTAGCTCCAGACTCCTTCTGTTTGTTTGATACAAAGTCGTGTATGGAGAGGGTATGGCCGACTAAACAGCAGTCGCCATGTTTGCTACCAAGGACGTGTGCGGAAGCCTGCAATTGCTGTCGTAACTAAAATAATACATCTAACTATAGTTCTAAACATAGTCCAGCTCATAAACTTACAATAAAACATGCTTTTATTTCATCAAAGTATAATTTTGCAGCTGTGTTTGACGTAGTCTGCTGCTACATTCATGCCGTGTTTAGTGACCAGCAGGCTTTCTAACACGCTGCCAACAGCGCAATAAAAGTAAAAAAAAAAACAGAACGACCACAAAACAAGTTAATACCCTCATTTTGCTTTGTACATCATTTCAACTGGGTGGAAATGCATTAGATCATTGAATTTCAATAATTTTAAATCAATTAATAAAGGGTTCAAATGTTCTCGATAGCCAACATTATGTATTAAACAAAGTTTCGTTGTACTTGTGCAATGACAATAAAGACCTACCTCTATTATTCTAACTGATATTTCTTTTTTGTAACACGGTTTGTGAATAAGTGTACTTTTATAGTTAATTTCCCATATTTCTGCACAATAACTCTGGCGAGCAGTAGAGAATATGGAGTGATTTTAGGTCCACAGCAGATTTTGCTTAATTCGTTAGTGACTTATTTCTTGCCACTTTATGTTGTAATTTTATATGAGATTTCCACTTAATTTTATCATCTATTTTTACACCCCTAATGTGGTTTATTTTCCTCTTCTAATGTCTACTCAGTCTATTTGTATTTGACTACCGGTACTTCTTCTGCTGTTAACAAATTGCATTATTTTAGTTTTACTGATATTCAATGATAGTCTATTTTTGTCAAAACATCTTTTTATTTTGTTCATTTATTCTGTTATTTGTATGTGTCTTCACTCCTGAATAGAACACAGACGTGTGTTTCCCTCGCACAAGACACTGTAATTGGTGGCTCTCCAGTGTTGATGGCGAACCTTCACTTTCCATACTTGTCTTCTTTGCGGGTTGTTGGGCTTTCCACAATTCACACGGGTGGACCAGCTCATGGTGCACAACTGGGCATTTTACACGCAAAAAACTAACGAGGAAGCCGCACAAACACAAAGCATCGGCTCAAAGTTGGTAGCAAACAAGGTGCCCTGTTATCCCGTGAGTGCCTTTTGACCAATCATTGAGGAGATCGCCAGAAACCGGGTTAGCCATACTCTCTATATACACGACTCTGGTTTGATATTGTCGTTACTGCCACAAGTGGTGGGAAAGTGTAATACATCTCAATCAATCAATCAATCAATCAATGTTTATTTATATAGCCCTAAATCACAAGTGTCTCAAAGGGCTGCACAAGCCACAACGACATCATCGGTTCAGATCCCACATCAGGGCAAGGAAAAACTCAACCCAGTGGGATGACAATGAGAAACCTTGGAGAGGACCGCAGATGTGGGTGACCCACCCCCACTAGGGCGACTGGTGCAATGGACAGAGGACATTTGAGTACTGCTGCGACCAATACGGGCCACAGCTGAGAAACAGATATTTTTGTCAGCCTTTTAGGGGTGCTGGCAGCCCAACAATGGGACCCGGCCCTATGACGAAGAAACACTGTGCTACTGGATGCTGGATGCAATATGGCTAAAAATCTAAATCACGATATATAAATTGCAGCCCCCTGCTATAACTATGTATATGACGTCATATTTTTTGGTATGTCAATGATAATAAAACCATTTCATAATGGGTTACAAAGGTTCCTAGTTTATTTGCTGACGTATGTGGTTACATACAGTCTCACATCATTTCTGGTTATATTATTTTTTTCTAAAACTATTATTAATCTAGTTGCTATTGCTAACTTATTGTTAATTTCTGGTTAGTTAATGTTGTAATATGGTTCTATCTACACTACAGTTAAAATATAATAATCGCTGATTCTTCTGTTTTTTTGGATACCTTACATAAGTTTTGGGTAATATTACAAATTTAGGTTACCGATTTAATACCACGTAGTTACAGGAGCAGTATTGGCCATACCAATAATGATAATTACTAGAAATGTCCGATAATGGCTTTTTTGCCGATATCCGATATTCCGATATTGTCCGACTCTCAATTACCGATTCCGATATCAACCGATACCGATATATACAGTCGTGGAATTAACACATTAATTATTATGCCTAATTTTGTTGTGATGCCCCGCTGGATGCATTAAACAATGTAACAAGGTTTTCCAAAATTAATCAACTCAAGTTATGGAAAAAAATGCCAACATGGCGCTGCCATATTTATTATTGAAGTCAAAAAGTGCATTATTTTTTTTAACATGCCTCAAAACAGCAGCTTGGAATTTGGGACATGCTCTCCCTGAGAGAGCATGAGGAGGTTGAGGTGGGGGGTAGGGGGTAGCGGGGGGTGTATATTGTAGCGTCCCGGAAGAGTTAGTGCTGCAAGGGGTTCTGGGTATTTGTTCTGTTGTGTTTATGTTGTGTTACGGTGCGGATGTTCTCCCGAAATGTGTTTGTCATTCTTGTTTGGTGTGGGTTCACAGTGTAGCGCATATTTGTAACAGTGTTAAAGTTGTTAATACGGCCACTCTCAGTGTGACCTGTATGGCTGTTGATCGCATTCCGATATTATCGGACATCTCTAATAATTACATTTTTTAAGTTCAATGAATGATTCACATTTTGTATCACAATTTTAATCAGATAAAAACCCAGAATGGCCGTGTAGGAATATTAAGTACATATTGGCAACACTAAATTGGCCCTAGTGTGTGGATGTGAGTGTGAATGTTGTCTGTCTATCTGTGTTGGCCCTGCGATGAGGTGGCGACTTGTCCAGGGTGTACTCCGCCTTCCGCCCGATTGTAGCTGAGATAGGCTCAAGCGCCCCCCGCAACCCCAAAGGGAATAAGCGGTAGAAAATGGATGGATGGATGGATATTTTAATGTTTCCGTATTCCCTTTTATTACATACAATATTTTGAGCAAAATAAAGTCAATACTGCAAAATAACTTAACATAAGCACAAACTATTGACTCAGATTTAAATCCTTAGATTTTTACTCTTAAAGTCTGCCTGTGTCCAGGGACTTATTTCCTAAAGTTACTAAAAATTACAAAAACGATTAAAATAAAAAGATTTTATGGTAATCAAAAGAATCGATCTAATCACTGTAGATTGTCGAGTATCGATCATATACTGATACTTGGTATTTGTATCGATCCGCCCACATCTGTTTACATTCAAGTGCTCTAGCTTAACGATTATCATGGCCTGTTGCATCCTCCTACGGCAGGGGTGTCAAAATCATTTTAGCTCAGGGGCCCTATGGAGGAAAATCTGTGCACACGCGGGCCGGACTATTAAAATCATGGCATTAAAACTAAAAAATAAAGATAACTTCAGATTGTTTTCTTTGTCTTACTTTGGCCAAAAATAGAACAAACACATTCTGAAAATATTACAATAAAAATATAGAAAAAAACAGAAGAAAGTGAATGAATGTTTACAACTGAATACATTTACATATGCATAAAAAAACATTTTCTTTTGTATTATTTTTTTTAATTAATTATGTAACGTTTATGACAACCTTTTTCCAAAACACAATATAGAATGTGAGATAATGCATACATTTATCATTTGTTTTCAAAACGGTTACAAAAAAGCGGAACCCCAAAAATTTACTGTGGGACCCCATTTTTATGACTTGATGGGGTCCCTGTGACCCCATTTTGAAGACTCCTAGTATCAACACTGATGGATTATTGGTGGGTGCAAAACAGCAGCAGGTGGCTGTGGCCTGCGGGCTGGTTCTAATATCAAATATCATCCCCGGGGGCCATAGATAATTCATTCGCGGGCCGGATTTGGCCAGCGGGCCTTGACTTTGACACATAGGTCCTACCGTGTGTAGCGTAGCATGTTTAGCTATTCCTCGTCCTCCAGTGATAACATTTTTTGCTGCCATGGACACAAGGATTAGTGATTCGCACTGTGGATGGACGTTAGCCACTAGCGAGGATGCTACATTGTGTTGAGGATGTGGTTGTCTGCTTGTTGCTGTCAAATTTGCGGGACACAGCTAGAATGTGTCATCAACATGAATTTTCACAATATGATGATAGTATTAAAAGCTTTATTGTTTGCCAAATTTAAACAATTTACATCATATGCCTTTTTATGTTTAGATGTATTATGTTTTGGGGATTTTTTTTTTCTAACTGGATTGTGTGCAAATAATTTTTATCTTTTGTTTTGTAAACAATATTGTATTTTTATGGCTGTTGTGTGATCCGATACTAGCATAATGATTGTATGTAATTAATGTGGTGCTGTTGTTTTACTTTGAATGTGGTGTTATTGGTCGCGTATCAATGTGTGTATTCCTTTTGCCTTAAATGCTTTACATATACAAAAAACGTTTTTGAAATTTCCCACAATGTGTGCTAAGGTGCCAAAGAAGTATTCCTGGATCTGCAAATGTTAAACAGATTCTCCTTGTTCATACAATATGTACCGTATTTTTTGGACTATAAGTCGCAGTTTTTTTCATAGTTTGGCCGGGCTACAGTGCAACTTGTATATATTTTTTTCCTTCTTTATTATGCATTTTCGGCAAGTGCGACTTATACTCCAGTGCGACTTACACTCCGAAAAATACGGTATTTATGTTGTGTCTGTATGTTTATTTGCTGAAGCTCACTGACCGTCCTCCATGCGATGCGCTCCATGATGAGGTTCTCGCAGGTCTCCAAATGTTTGATGATGTCTTTGCTGAGAGTCGGGTCAGCTTTGATAAAGCTCTCGATTACTTTGTAAAAGTCAAAGGCGGTGAGGTTCAAAACGTTCAAAATCCAAGGGAAGCACAGGTCTGTTTCGGCCAGGTCACCACCGCGTCCGTGATTGTATCCCCCTGTCTTAAAACTGCTCTCTAATCGAGAGTTGTAAACAAACATTAGTGCAACGTGTCATTAACAAAAGCTTCATGTTTCATGGCTCAATACATGATAATGTTTTAATTAACTTGTATTACAAAAAAACAACAACACAGACCTCCATATGTTGCCATGACAACCTCTAGAGAACATGCCAAGAGAGAGGTGTGGAATGTGGAGTCATTGAGGAGTTTACTGGAATGAAAGACACGAGATTTGAGGCCAAGAATGCTTCACCAGATATAAAGTCAAGAAAAAGCATGCAAGGCCGTCCAAAGTTCAAGTAGAAAAGAATGCATAAATAACTGAGTTTATAAATACTGTATGAATACCTGAAATTTTGGACGGACAGTCGTATCTCTTCCTGTAAAGCAAAAATGGAAACTTCAACAAAAGTCAACAATATTAAAGGTCTGCTATAATACTTGTATTTGCATGCAATTGTGTTGGCAAAAACATGTTTTCTAGGATGCAATGACTTATTTACACTGTTTTTTCTTAAACATGAATCAAATCATGTACCGATTTTAGCATCGCCTCCATGACTTTGTAGTAGAGTTTGACACCAAGGGTAAATCTCTGAAAAAGGGGAAAAGTACAACTTTAAACACAATACATAGCACATGTTGTGTTGCAGTCTGTGGGTACTACTTTATACCTGTTTGCCAAGAATAATGCAGCGTGGGCCGACTGCCTTGGCAAACCTCTGACTGAATGTCAGTCCCAATGTCTCCAAGCGCTTTAGTACATCCTGAGTCGGATCCACGGTGCAGTTCTAACCACAGCAAAGGCCGAAAATGAGGCAGATGTCTTTTAATATATTATCAGATATAAAACAGACATTTCAATTCAAACACTTGTGAGGATGACGCACCTGGAAATAAGTGGACAAGTTGGTAGATGGTTGGTCGCCACGAGAGGTGAGGTCACCCCTCAACTGCTGAATGGAGGTCATAGCGGCTCTGAAGACAGAAAACAAATAAATAAAAATATCACATTCTGACATATGACATACAGACAGTACTGCAAGCACAATATATATTTCATGTTAATATTTCTTAATAAGAAATTATTTTGATTCATCAAATTAATCCATCATTACTAATCTGATTACAATTTTATAACCCATCTGACTATAAATCCGTGAAATGTCTCTGGCAACACATTTTGAGCAGTTTGTCTAAGTAGCAATATCGTAGCGCTTGTGCAAATGGAAAGTTGATGCAGTAAATAAGTCAATATTGAAGACGCTAAACATTGGTCCTCTCCTTGGGAAATATGAATACAAAATAAACATGACTAAACAGTCGACTGACAAAGTATTATGCACATTCTGCAGAAAGGAGTTACATTTTTACTGAATCACTTCCATCTTAACACAAAATCTTAAAACAGTACCTAACAGTGACATACAACAGATTTAATGTGGATAAATGTTTGTAAAAAAACAAACAAAAAAACACAAATCATTATTTAACACGTTAAGTGCATATATATTCCATTATTTCTTAAGTCTCTTTGCTTATGCAATGTGAAATTGCTATACTATACATTAAAAATGAATGATATTTAATTGTGATTAATTGAAATTAACCCACAGCAAGTGTGATAAATCTGATTAAAAATTATAATAATTTAACAGCTGTCATTTTAGCATCTTTAATGCATAGAGTTTACCAAATTGGCCCTTTATATTTTTGTATTATTTTGTATGCTATTGAGATTGTATTTATTAGAGAACTACGTATTGCCTAGCAGATTGTAGTTGTTTGTTTTATTTAAAAAAAAAAAATTTAACACAAAAGCTAAGCAGTTCTATAGTTTGCATTGTTTCTCCTTACTACACCAAAGAATTTACCAAACTGTGTGACCTTAAAACCGAGGTTCAACTTGAACCGTGTTTATGACAGTCTTATATTTGTGATTTAGATTTTGAAACATGTAAACCAAAAAGCTAAAGTTAAAGATAAATCCCCTCACCTGATGGGAGTCTGAGGAGGAGGGATGACCACTGCATCTTCATCTAGTGGGTTCTTCTTTTGTGTTCTCTCCATTTGTTCTCTGGAAGCCAATAAAGATCGTTTTTAGTTAATTTCTTTCATTTATTAGGCAAAGTTTTTAACCACAAAAAACCTTACGTTTGCTTTTTAGGCGCAAAAAGCGTCTCATCGCCATCCAAAAAAAGTCGTCCGTCAATGTCTCGACTCTTGAGGTAGTGCTCTTCATACAGTTGGTTGAGGCTATTGACCTGTGGTTAGAAATGAAGCGTTTGGCTAATTTGTGTAAGTAAAGTAATGATGTTTCGATGATATGATTGTCACGAAGTATGAATGGACTACCTGTCAGTTGCAAGTGATCTGCTTTAGTTATATTTGAATGTATATTCAAAGTAATTTCATTTAATAGGTTTACAGTTAAAATTTTAAAAAAGGATTTTCAATGTTTTGATTGGGAATACATGACTTTAACAGATGCTCCACTAAGGCCATGTCCACACGAACACAAGAGTTTCAAAAACACATATTTGGGGTTAAAACAATCTCCATCCATACAAGTGTAGTTTCAAGTGTAGTTTTCAAAACTGTCTATGTCTACACACAAACGCATACACATACTGCCATGCACATTTTGTCCAATCAGAAGCCTGAAAAAAGCAGCAACGTATCCAATGACATGTACATTATCTTTAAAAAACAGCCTGCATGTACACAGAGCCCTGGGAAACATTATGTATCTTTTTTTTCCCCAGTGTTTGAAGTGCGCATGCAAGCCTGTGATGCTGAAACCCAACACTCATAGAATTATAACATGTTTAGCAACATGGTGATGCCATGTTCAGGAACTTGGTGATGTATTACATGTGACGTGAAGTGTACATTATTTGTAAAATCAGCACGCGCTAACTTTTGCATGTTTAAGTGCCTATATAAAGCGCACGTACGTGCGTGTCCCGCTGCAAAACCCTTGTGGAATTATAAAGCATTTAATCATCGATATAGTGATATATTACATGTGCAATGAAGTTTATATTGTCTTTAACATCAGTACACACAACAAGGATGACGCTACATAATTTTTGTTGCTTGCTCGCGTTTTACGCGCGTTCACGGTGGGTCCCGGCTCCATCTACAAAAATGGAAGCCACACATGGAAGTTAACTTCATGATTTGTCGTTAAATAAGGACTGAAAGCATAAGATAATGTTGCACCTTTTTTATGACACAGAGCAAAAAGAATGGCTTGTCAGGTGGAGGTTCGACAGCAATCATATCCAGAACAGCTGACTGTCATTAGTGCTTAAGGGAGTGTCGCAAAGCCCATTTTTGATGTGTCTTTTTTATTAATGTTCAGTGAAAATAGCAGCATGTTTACGTTCAAACATACAGTAAATACTCTTATAGTGTGTTTAAAGCCAGCAAGGCAGTGTTGTTGAGCTTTGGAAATGACAGCGCATAACCGTAACGTCATCACAAGTCTTCGTTTGTGCCTTGTATACGCATACTCTAAACGGAGAGTTTTGGAACGCTACACTTTGGCCAGCGTTTGCAAAAGTCTGTGTTTTTAAAGACAAAAACCTGCTTCCCTCACCTCCCAGGGGGTAATATAGGGTGATGGGTCAAATGCAGAGAATAATTTCGCCACACCTAGCATGTGTGTGACAATCATTGGTACTTTAACTTTAACTTAAAATTATGCGTTTGCGCGTGGACAAGAGGCAAAAAACGCAGAGATAAGTATGCGTTTATTAAGCATCTGTGTTCGTGTGGACATGGCTTAAAGCATTACATGTTATATAAGCTATTCATATAAATATTGCAAACCAATTGTCTCTTAGTGGGGGGTTGTGGTGAAATACATTTGTTCAGTGTCCTGCACAAGAGTGTGACAGTGTCAACAAACAGTGCAGGTAAACTAAAAGCGCGAGTAAACATTTTGCTGACAGTGTGTGGGAAGCGTCACAGATGAGGACGACAAACTGCTGTTACACACTCAACATATTGTACAACTGAGCAGCTGGCAGAAAGCGACAACTAACGTATACAGTGAAAGGGCCTTAAGGCTAAACAGTCCTGTTTGCAAAATGTACAGTACCTGAGGAAGTCCTGAAGATTTGGGAAGATCCATAGAGCTCAAGAAGGCAGAGAAACTGGTCTGATAAACATTTTTAACCTGCACATACAAATGAATAAATTATTGACGCGCAGATGAGGTCAAAAACCGCAGGCTTTCACAGAAAATTCAAAATTTGTGAAGAGTTTGAATTTGATTGGCTCCACTCCACAGTTGTTGAATTGAAAACACAGGAAGTGGAAATCAATTCATTGCAATTCAGAGAATTTCTCACATTAAACAAAGATGTTGCTCTAAGTACTAAAAATACTTTACAAACACTAAAACATTACGCTACCTCTATTTTTAATAGTTTGTAATATTCCTTCAATTTAAAAATTACAATTGACACAAAATTGTCCCTAATGCAATAATCCTAACCCTATTAAATGTCCTGAAAAAGCTTTGGGCAACTATTTTCCATACTTGGATAAAGAATTCTGGGAAGTATTTTTCCACCATTTGAAAGTTATAATAAATCAATTTAAATGATCTGTTCTATAGAAAATGATTTTATTCTTAATTGTGAATGAAAAAACCCATTATGTTCATGAGGTTCATAGTGATAATATTTCAATAAAATTTGTAAAACAGCCGTGTATGAAACACTATACTGTAAAGCACGATTCTGGAATACACCTAAAATATAAATTGCAATTAGAATTCTACTTCCTTTAATTCTACTTCCTGCTTGCAACCTTTATTAAAATTTGTATAATTTAACTGGAATTTGGGAGACATTCTCAATTCAATTTGTAATGTTGCACAAGCCTGAAACAAAAGTGGGCACATTCATGTTTAGATCTTTAGAGCCAGATACCTCATCTGTATTGCATTCGTTCTTCTTGCACAAGGTTTCAAGAAGTTGCACGTCCACCTCTGGCTCGGGAGGTCGAGCTTTGGCGTTGTTCTGGTTGCGACGAGACGTTCGAGTCACGGGGCTCTGAACTTTGCTGATGGCTGATTCTGACAAAGAGACATTTAAGAGGTTACCGGTACAACAACAAAGAAGACCAACTGTGACTGCGGTCATTGACGCCAAACTGTGATACAGTAATGGTCCGGGTTCCAAAACCTGACCAAGTGAGATCAAATTGTAGATGCATAGGAACATTTTCAAATTTTATGAATTTTTACTTGTTCACACCCTTGAATAAAGTCAATGAAAATAGGTTAGATAATGTTTTAAGGGTTTTTGATGGATGATATAATACAAGTACATTTCTCCACTCCACTTCTCTGTTTCCCACAATGAATCGCAGCTCACACTGTCAGACTGATCCTGCTGCTCAGACAATAATGTGTTGAGACATTTTCAGTGAATAATACATATATACTACTATACAAGTTAGACACTGACTGCTGTAAATTACATCAACGTTTCACTTCTACAGCTTTGTCCCATTAAATTATATAGTGTAGTAAAAATGGTTAATGTGAGGGGTGTACTAACTTGTGTGAGATACTGTGGGACAGCAGATGATAAAAACTTAAAACTAACAATAACTGAAAAACAAACTCTTACCAAGACCTTTTCTACATTTTGAATCAACCACAATCGCAACTTAAAAGTATGAACATTTTGTATTTCACATCAGATTCAGATGACACTTTATTTGAGAGTATATCAAATACAACAAATATGTCGCACATAAGATCTATAGCACCAGTACATGTCTTGTTTTGCGTTTGTGGGTATTTCCTGTGTTCCGTGTTTTAGTTCCTGTTTAGCGCTCGTATTTTGGTTGCACTTCTTGTTTTTTGTGTGAAAGCATGTAATATTTATACTCCTGCCTTGAAGCGCCGGCTCCTCGCATTTGTCCCTTATTGTGAAATAGGAAGGCTTATTGGTCAGTGCCAGAGCGCAGGCTTACCATATACAGATGTACCGGTACTGTATGCTGTTGAACGTTGTTCTCTTGTTTGAGGCTTCCAAGTAAGTTAGTTCCCAGGTAGTGTTAGGTTTTTTGTGCATTCTCAAATGCACTCGGGTTCCAAGTAAGTTAGTTCCCAAGTAGTCCTAGGTATTTTTGTGCATTCCCAAATGCATAAAGGTTTGTTTGACGTGCACCTTTCAGCACGTGTGGTTTCGTTTTTTGTCTTTGTTTGTATTAAATACCTTGTACCTGCGAGCTGTATCCCGCTATCTTCTGCATCTGGAATCATAACTATCGCTATCATGGAACCCTAGCGTGACACTGACAGAAAAATATTGTATTCTTAAACCATTGTCCTTGTTTTTGGATTTTCAGCTTATTTAAAATGAAATGGGTTGATATGTGAAAAGCTTCACAAAACATAACTCTTTAGCGGAGTATCTATATCAAAAGGCTGCACTAAACAGGCAAAAAAAAACAAAAGGTTGGTGTCTTACGGTAAAGAGGCTGTAGCAGTTCAAGTGGGCATCGTTTGATGAACAACTCTAGCGTGCACAACAGCAACTGGAACGATATGACCAGGTCATCCTCCATCTGCAAGGCCCTTCCTGCAGGAGACACAACATCAAGGTTAAAGCTCACAAGAACACAACAAAAAGTACAAGGAATAAAACATTCCCATCTTGACATTTGGCACGAAAAAGGAAGGAAGTGAAAGAAGAGAACTAAAGCATCATGGAAATGATGTCCGCAAGAGTGGGGACAACCTGAAATGATAATGATTAATGTTCACCGTAACCTAACTGACCTTTGGCCAAAAGAAACATCGTCCAGCAGCTTCGTATAATCTCCTTCTCCCTGGTAAAGCACACAAACAATCAGCAGAGTCTCAATGTGCTGAGCTGAAAGACCGAAAGCAAAGTCTTCGACTTACATCTCCTCAGTGGGCAAGGTAAATATATTTTTGCAGGTCCTGAAACAAAACATGTATCAGTTTTAATGAGCTATTAGCATCTGTACCAGTATTATTAGTACAGCAGGTAAGGTTGTATTTTTGCCTCATCATTCACTTTAAGCGTGAGTGACGAATGCAGGAAGAATGCACTAACGACCTGATAAGAGAAAGAGATGATGCAGTATTGTCTGCTCACAGATGCTACCTGGTAGTTATTTGCGCACACTGCAACTAGTCACAAGAATGCGGCCAAAACACAACTTCACCTACTTATGTACTCACTTCTCAAACCTCTGGTAGAGAGCCAGCGACACGTCATATTTGTTCTCCATGCGCGTCAGGGCGGAATTCACCTTGGTGCTTATTGTGTCCAAGTTGACATCCAACTTCCGAACCAGAACCACAAACTGCTTGACACTAAAACACACGTATAGGGTACAACATGACATAAAACGTACCTAAAAATACATTTGCCAACTTCATTATACACACCAGAAAAGAAATGCCTTTACAAAGATAATAATGCCACATTTTTGGTGACTTAATTGAGTTGCATGAAGGGGACAAAATATTTGACCCACCTCTCAGTGCAATCTTACTTCTTCATGTAGTAAATAGGACGTTTATTTATTTTACTGCAATTGGTACCAAGTGCCGATTAGGAGTAATGCCTTACAAATTAATGATTTGTTTGTTTCCTGTCTTGTGCCCTGTGATTGACAACCAGTCCAGTATGTACCTACAGCAGGGGTGAGCAATTAATTTTTACCGGGGGCCGCATGAGCAACCCGAGCACTGCTGGAGGGCCACATCGACAATATTTCAATAAAATTTTGCTCAATATTATTTTTGATATACCGTAAGATAAATAATAATAATAATAATAATTAATAATAATAACAATACTTTCATTTAACCTAACTTAACTTTATACAAAAGCAGATTGCTTTTGATGGTTTTATTTTTAACCCTGTCTTACACTACACTTCCTAATGTACAATACAATGCAAAAATGTCAATTTCTGCACAGGGTTAATTTAAAGTTTATCCTGCATCCTCTTTAAAAGTCCAACATTTTTCCCCGTCAGATTTGGACAACCATCTGTTGTCACACCTGCCAGCTTGTCCCATTTCAGTCCTAACATGTCCAAACACGCATTTACCTATGTGAACAAGTCATTACCTGTGGTTGTCCCTTTTAATTGACTGCATGGCTGCTAGCTCCTCCGTGATTTGAAAGACAGCAGTTAACCCACATAAGAAGATGAGCAGCTGGGCGGGGTTACGTACATCACAGCTCTCATCCAAAGCCAGCGAAAAACAGTCAAAGTCGGCCGTTCTGTTCTTCAGCTGAAGCTCCAAGTTTCAGGTGTTGTGCCGGCTAATGCACCCCCGGCGTAGAATGCACCCCCTGACGGGGGTGTTATATCAACTAAAACCCACACTTAAATTTTCCACGTGCAGCAAGATTGAATCTATTTAAAAAAGTTATTTGATAAGAAGCCAAAAGTGCAAAAACAATAATGTTCGTGTTGGAGGAGTTGTGAATGAATGAAATATGAAATCCGTGCTGCAGTCTGCAGGTGTACCTAATGTTGTGGCCCAGCAGCGACTGCAGCACGGATTTCATATTTCATTCATTCACAACTCCTCCAACACGAACATTACTGTTTTTGCACTTTTGGCTTCTTATTAAATAACTTTTTCAAATACATTCAATCTTGCACGTAGAAACTTTAAGTGTGGGCTTTAGTTGATATAACACTCCCGTCATTCTACGCCGGGGGTGCACTATCCGGCACAACACCTGTTATATCAGCGCAACAGAGTCCAATAAGCACTCCTTAATAAACTCTCCGTCAGAAAACGCCTTACTTTTTCTGGCGATTTTGTGAGAAATGACGAAACTTGTCCTGACGGCTGCATTCTGGGGGTGTGAAATATGGCAAAAAGTCCTTGTTGGGTTTGCAGTTTTACCATCAACGCATCAGCCTCCCTTGCGCGCGCTTCATCAGACAGATTCCGGTATTTTTCCTCGCGCTTCGTCATGTAGTGGCGATTCAAATTATATTCTTTAAACACAGGAAGCTGTGTACCACACATTAAGCACACGGCTTTACCTTTAATTTCTGTAAAGAAATACTTGGCAGTCCATGTCTTGTTGGAAACACGCCATTTGTCAACAACTTTTCTCTTTTTAGCTCTCATCACTTGTCGCTGTGCACCTTTACTCACAGGTTACACCCGGACATACGCCCATAAATAACACTTTTCAAAATAAAAGCAGCACAGTTGTATTGCGCACACGACATAGATGTTTTTTAAACTTTATTTTGTAATTTGTGATTGCCACTGTTCACATTCATGCACGCACATACGTCCACAGGGAAGTAATACAAATAACGCTTTTCAAAACAAAAGCAGCACCGTTGTATTGCACTCGACATAGATACTTTTTTAAATTTATTTAGTAATTTATGATTGGCCTCACGCAGGCCGGACAGGGATGCACAAAGGGCCGGATGTGGCCCGCGGGCCGCAGAATGCCCAGGTCTGACCTACAGTATACGGTACATACAGCAAACTACTAGTACAGTATAATACACATAGACAACCATTTACACTCACATCCAGACCTATGAGTCTCCAATTAACCTAGCATGCACGACTGTGGGAACAAATGTGCAAACAAGGGATGTAACATTTTCATATCACGTTTATGTTGACCAAAAGTATCCCGTTTATCATTATTATTGCGGTATTGTTAAATGTGCTCAAAGAGTACTTATCCACGCACTGAAACATTTAGACCAAGTTATTGTTTCGATAGATCTCATAGAGATAATTGGTAATTCAGCGTTAGCAAAATTACTGTACTATTTAAGTTTCTATTGTAGCCAAACCTTTTCCCCAAAGATATATCTAAAGGACATTTGTTTCTTTATAGTTTTTGCCCATGTATTGTGTTTTGTTCACTTTTCAATAAATGCCCAAAGCCAATTGGCTTCACTGCGGTAGGAAATAACAATTTTATTCCACCTTGGAATATAAAATTATTTTTTTACCTTTTTGTATAAACTTTGGACACAATACGAACTATAAACAAACACTTGACTATTGAACATGATGATTTGAACTGAATTGTAGCTGTAGACGTAATCTTTTTGTTCATATATGATTATTTTTAGTAAATACAAATCTTTACATAACTTGTAAAATATTAATATTTTAAATTGTAAAATATTAATATTTTACAATACCATCAACAATGCTTACCTTTGTGCATTCATGCAGAGCATAAAACATTTGGGGGACAAAATGAGACTAAGAAAGAGTGGCATAACACACGCCTTACTGTGGCAGCGTCGGAGAAAGTTATACATGTGAACGAGCTGTTGTGTCACAATCCACACAACTACGGTGAGTTCAAGGACCGCCAAAATTAGTAGGACAAAACCGCGCTCACCAAATAATCTCATCAGTGAAGCATAAACACAAACATATTGAACAGTAAGGCTTTCTAACAATTAGGAAGGTTTGTGTCATGTTTGTCCTCCTACAGAAACAATATTAAAACAAAAAATATATTTTTCTCCCATCTTTTTTCATTTTCACTCATTTTTCAAAAAGCTCCAGGGAACCACTACGGCGGCGCTAGAGAGCTGCATACAGCTCTCTAGCTGCAGGTTGCCGACACTCGCTCTAGGAGTTTTGAAATGGCAAACAAGCATTGGCTTCACGTAGTCACTGCTAGCGTTAGCACTAACTTGCAGTCTGAGGTGATCCTTCATCAGCTTGTATCCCTGTACTGCCTTCTCATTCGCTGTAAGAAATGTCCGCTCTAGCACCTACATAGTCACCTTTACAAGCCACAAACTTGGAATTGCATCGTGGCGAGGGGCGACTGTATTATAGGGATGTAACAGAATTATAAATACTGCGGTATTTCTGTATCAAAATCATCTCAATAATACCGTGACCTGATAAGGTATAAAATTAAAACTTGGTCAATGTAGTTATTTGCTGGCACTTTTGAATTGGTCGGTTTAGAACAGTGGTTCTTAACCTTGTTGGAGGTACCGAACCCCACCAGTTTCATATGCGCATTCACCGAACACTTCTTTAGTGAAAAATTAATTTAAAAATGTTTTCAAATTCAAGGCAGAGTTAAATGTTTTTTTACTGGTGCACAAAATTAACGTGCATGAGCATCACCTTGTTCAAAGAACAAAACCAACACAGTGCATTAACTCACGACAAATTACACACCTGCAACTCAGTGTGTCTTCTGCTGTTGCCTTTGAGAGACCAGTTCAGATATGCGTGGCTTCACCTTGGCAAGTGCCACTCTCATGTCATTTTAAATGATAAATGATAAAATAAAAGAATGTATTTATGTTCACAGCAAAGTCTGTTCCTTTTCTTTGTTTTCCAATCAGACATACAATACTAGTACACAGCTCATGAAAAACAATATTTTTTGTTATTGTCATTGTAAGTGGGCCAAAACAGTTATATTAGAAAATAATCTCATGGAAATGACAGCTGTAATTTGATTATAATAATAAAACATTTAATTAGTTATTTAGTCAGGTTTGGGACAGGTATGCTCACATGTGCTCCACTGAACGCACAAGGAGTTTTTGCGTTTGCTCACGCATATGGAAAATTAGAGGGAACATTGTTTGAGGGTATCCATAATACGCCGATAGGGAGACGTTTTTGTTTAGACAATGAGTCGGGTGTGTCTTGACCTCTGCAGCGGAGGCTCCACCGAACCCCTGAGGCCAACTCACCGAACCCCTGAAGCCGACTCACCGAACCCCTAGGGTTCGATCGAACCCAGGTTAAGAACCACTGGTCTAGAAGTAAACTACACTTGCCAAAATACCCTGCGTAGCACGAGGTCCATGTGATGGAGGATGTAAAGGCTAGAGAAAGTATTGTTTTTTTCGGACATTTCCTGAAGTTTTAATTAAAATCCATCCATAACTTTTTGAGTTTTGTTGCAAACCAACAGACAAACAAACCCTGGCGAAAACACAACCTCTTTGGCTTGCGGAATGCAGGGCAAAGTGGCCGCATTCTTCTAGAGTGTTTCCAAGACAACACATAAAGTCTCAAACCCACATTGATTTTCAATAACATGGAATCAACTTGTGGTGTATATATGGATTTGTTATCCATGTGTCCATGTTTCCATGCGGCAGGACGAACAAGAAAAAGGTTTGGTGACACTCCACTGCGGGCGGAGAACACAAGTAATGCGAAAACAACTTGATAAATCCCCATTCGGAAAATATATTTGATGCCAAGGAAGCCAAGCATCAATTTGTGAGGTATTTACTTTATGAAACGTTAAATGATCAGCTAACTTTTGTAAGAATCAGCATTTTCCAAAGTGATATACGATGTCCACCACAGTTTCTCTGAAGTTAAAAGTTGAAGGACACTAATGTGAACATTATTGTTTTACATTTGTTACACTGAATGTTTATATTGTCAATTTAAAGACACTTAGAAAGTATATTTATATATATATATATATATATAGTTTGTAGTAATAATATGATTAGAACATTTGAGCATTATGTGTGTGTTCAATTACAGTAAGTGTGTTTATCCTAAACATACCTGCCACTTCATTTTACACACTATAACATTTTTAAGTCTTTGTTTGGACATATACCACAATAATATAGTACTATGAGCCTAATACTGTACTGTGTATCGTGAGATTTTGATACCGTTACATCTCTTTGTATTACAATACTCATTACGCCGCAGATAGCCCCTACAGCCCCTGGCCTGTTGTGCCAGTAATATCAAAAACTGGGCCACAAAATCTTGTTTAGTGCTCCAATAAATTGAAGGATAACTCTCCATTCCTTTTTTTCTTATGCTATTTCTGAATATCGCCAATGTCAGCTTTTCAGACACCATGCGTTCTTTGCAGGGAGTGTGTCCAGCATTACCATCTTTGTGAAGGCAGAATTATGTTATAGTAACATTGTGAGACACTAACGTGTCTAACGAGTACTTACTTCATGCTGACTGCTTTTAGAACCTGAGTTATGGTGAAAGAAGCAACATCCATGTCGGTCACAGTCACAAAGAGACACGCTCCCCAAAGCATTTTCTGATTTTCCTAAAGTTGAATGTGAGAAAACGGCAAACTTAAAAACCTAAAGATGAATCACTGACAGATTAACAAAGAAATCTGAGGGGTTACAACACATCTAATAAACAGAAACAGTTAAACTGTGTCAGTACTTTAAAAATAACTAAGCCTTACCAAGCATCAACACAGACTTAAAACATTTGTGTCTTCCATGTGATTAAAATTTAGGAACACCCCGAAAAAAAGGGTACCGGTATACACAATGTCTATGGTTGAATGAAAAGGACATTATTACATACAGCAGGTTCATCCAGGGACTCCTGAACAGTTTTGTACAGCTTCCAAGCACGGTCACACACCGTGTCAGACACATGAAGGCTCTGGCACAGGGCAACAAAATTAGCATCCTTGTCTCTGTGCCTGTAGAGGAGACATTCGGAGAAAAAAATTCAGATATCAAATACACAGTGGAGGTTTTTAATGACTTTCAGTGTCGTTTACAGTAATACAGTATCTTCCAAAAGTGAATACACCCCCCCCAACATTTAAACGAGCATTTCATTTTATCTTCTCAGGAAAGTCAGTGTACAACTTGTATAACAGTATAGATTTGCGATCTTCTGTTAAGAAGTCAACACACAATACATGACATTATTGTCTAAATAGCTGGCAACACAAGCGAGGAGTGTCAATACTTTATGTGAGTAGCAGCAGGGCACTTGTCATCTTGGAGGTGTGTTAAGACTCCTTATCATGTAGGAAAACTGACATCTAGCCCAGTCTCAGAAAGGAGGGGATCATCATGACCTCACAACGTCACAATCAATACATGTTGAAATTCATGTTTCTCTTAGTAAACCGCAACTCCCTAGTTCCCGCAGCGCTCATGCAGTCCCAGATTATGACACTTTTCGGAAAGACACAAACATCTTGCAACTAACTCACTTGTGTTGCCAGCAGTTT
Organism: Nerophis lumbriciformis; assembly: GCF_033978685.3. Lineage (NCBI taxonomy): Eukaryota > Metazoa > Chordata > Actinopteri > Syngnathiformes > Syngnathidae > Nerophis > Nerophis lumbriciformis. The sequence continues at coordinate 22,216,425 of NC_084556.2, forward strand.
AGACCAGGGGTGTCAAACTCTATATATTAATTTGCCTATGCATTTGATTGTTACATAAATGTTTTAAGTACACTGTTTATAAATATCTATAGATTTTACAGTAAAAAACTGGCAACTCAGTCACTACAATTTTACTGTAAAATACACAGTGTTTTTTTTACAACATTTTATGATAACAGTTTTATGTAATAACAAATGGCAGCTTAGTTGCCACAAATTTACAGTAACATTTACGGCGATTTTTTCGACATATTACTGAGTATGATAAAACAATGGTACCACTGTTTTCTTTTTTAATTCTGGCAACTGAAATGTGGTACCGTTTTTCCATTTACAGTAATACACGGTAAAAACAAAAAACATAGATTTTACGGTAAAAGCTGTCATATCAGTCGTCAAAATTTTCACGTAAAAAACAGTGGTACAGTTTTTTCCAAATTAAAGTAACATGCTGTAAAAACCATTGTACATTTTACAGCAAATTCCCATTTTTACAGTGTGCAGGTGGGTAAAGTGTCTTGCCCAAGGAGGCAGTGTGGAAGCAGGAATCGAACCTGGAACCCTCAAGTTGCTGACACGGCCACTCTACCAACCGAGCTATTCCGCCCCACCAATATATACAAAATATACACCAGTACAAGTGTTTTTACTATCACAATGGAAAAGACAAATACATTTAATACGAAAAGATACGGTATTTTATTAACGCATATTATCTCCAGGCATTCGCAGGAAGAAAATATGTGGCGGGCCAGTTCAGGCTTGAGTTTGACAATAATGGCTGTGCGTTGAGTCATTTATAGCGGATAGTATAGTAAATCTGTACTGTTATACAAGCTGTACTGTACACTGATTACTCAAAGGTATAATACATTTCTGTTTCACTTCTAATGTAAAATAATAGTGGCTGAAAGGTGGGATTTTTCAGTATTGTGTTATTACTATGTCCGCTTGTCCTCACTATTAGATACAGTTACGTAACACAAGAACTGTATAACATAAGCAATACATTAAAAATAAACTGTTATTTGTATGCCGTATAGGTTCAACCTAGGCAGAAAACACTTAATTGTGCATTTAACAACTAAAATATTTGTATCTGTTTAAACTCTTATGATTTTAAATAGATTGTTTTCATGATGATTACATTTTATGAATTTAATTTGAACATGATTATTTTATTTGTGCATTCTTGTAATTTTCTGTAAAGCCTTGTGTACGAATTGTGCTGTATAGAAACGTGCCTTGCCTATATGTTAAAACCCTTATAACATAGTAATACGATACATTCCAATTGATATATTTCTGATGTTGTCACTCAAAGCTGAACGTTTGATTTTAGAAGGCTAATAATGTGTTATGGCATAAAGTGTATGTTCAAAGTATATGTCGACGGAGGCCTACAGCATAGATAGAAAAATTGCGGCTAGCTAAACCACTCAGTTTAATCTGTAAAGCTAGTTTGCGAGAGTAAACATTAACCAGACGTATATATTTAGCATTAATATTATTATTATGATACTTGTAGTTCTACAAATGTTCACTCGAAACATATTATTGTTGTCTTACTCTGGGCTCTGTTTGATGTCCGAAGATGAACTTTCAGCTGTCTTTTTCGTCTGCTTGTTTTGGCTCGTCCCGGCACTACGCCTTTTAGGTGGCATCCTTGTGTCCGACTAATAAAAATACAAATGCGTTAATTATTGCTGTATGTTGTGTGGAAAATAGAGATATTGTTAACCAAGTTTAAATCTCACTCTATGGCTTGTGTGTTTGTTACTAACACAAAACCTGGATTACTTCCTGGAACCGGGCTTGAGGAGCGTTAGTTTTGCGTTACAGTACCGCACGTTGTTGTGGCGACGCCGTCTACAATTGCACCTCCTTCACAATCTATTGTGTGGATGAAGAGAACCTTTATCCCTCCCTTATGTGTTATGTATATTTCACATCACAGTGTCCATTGTGCTGTCAATACTAGAATTAGGTATTGACACTGTACGTTTAGTTCGCCGTTTTATCCAGCGAATAAACGACAAGGCGTGACCGGAGACGTGAAGAAAAACTACAAAACGAGCGTACCCAAACTCCAAAGACAAAAACGCGGGAAAGTAACTACGCAACATCCGCTTATTTACAGTATGCCGCTATCCATTCAGATTAAAACAATTAGAAGATTTCGAGGCAGAAAATAATTAATCCATAGTAATGATGTTTCTTAAAACTATTTTTTTTCTATAAAATAGTATTTTAGTTTTATTTGCCCAGAATAAGGCAATGTTTGAGCTTATAAAAAATGTTTGGTTGGACTTCCAAAGACCAGTATATCTTACAAACGTCACATCATTTTATTCTTTAAATAACGTTTAAAATGCTTAGTAATATTTAAATGTGTTGTTTAAAGGTACATGTGTCTTTACTCATTCTAAAGTGTAGAATGAGTACTACTGCCCTCTTGTGGTGTAATGCAAGCACTGTACTTTGTTAAACTTCAGGTCATTTTACATAAACAATACATGTCATTTTACTCAAACATAATTTTTCCATGGGATTATTTAAAAAATAACTCATGACAAACGCCAGTAATAAAAAAAATAATACTTTAATTGATTTAGGAATTAGATTTTCAGACGCAGGTAGTGAAATATATAGATTTTTCAAATTCTACTTATTTTTATCAGGACTATGAAAAAGCATCAATTTTCATAAAAATGTCATTATTTCTCCAATTATTTCCTTGCAACCATAGAAAGTAGGGAAACGACATAGACACTACAAGACATTTCATTTGGCAAATGTCTTCAGCTGTTCATATACAAGCACGCACGCACACACACACACGATTTAGAAGGTAAATAGTATGTCTTGTCGGATGCTGATTTGTGTTATCCTCCCCTGATACATCAGTGGGTGTTTTTCTGCATACTTCGCATTCTTAAATAATAATAAAAATCATAAAATGGCCCTCAGAACCAATGTACAGTATAAATAAGAGCTGCAGCAGCAATAACAGTACCCTTAAAGAAAACATTTTAAAACAGTCGGCATAAAAGTCATAATTATGCAGCGGTAAAAGCCAGTGTTTGCACAAGTTAATGGCTTCTTTTTTTGCCAGTGTTCTGAACGTTTGTTCTTTGCCATTAAAGTGCATGGACTAGCCACTGCACACAACTAGACACTTTCAGCAAGCTGAGGTGAAGACAGCAACTTTAAAATGACACTGATTTGGTATGGCGGTGCGGTTCCTTCAATCATGATTCTGATCCATCATGCCATCTTTGTTGAAGTCCTTCCAGCTTGTGCAGTGCTATGGTACGCTAATACTATTGTGTAAGGTGTTAAAACATTTCAACCAGGTTCAATTAAGTCATAAAAAATGTTGTTTGTCAACAACGCAGTTCGTTCATCTGTTATGTTCATTACGCCGTCCCTCCTTCCTCCCACGACATTGCATTGAAATCCATGTCTGTGAGGGTGACTGTGAACGGAGCCTCCACTCGTTGTGCTTCCAGTAGAGCCTGCACTCTCCCTGCGCTGTTGTTCACCCGCCAGGAGTTCAGAGGTCGAATGGAATTCTGGAAACGCTGACAAAAGGAAGAACAAGCATCTTCATTAACCGACTTACATGGATTCACTTTGGTGCAGACAAGCCAGTGACAGGAAGTTGATGACAAAACAGAAGAGTAACACTGACTTCTTTCAGTGTTCCAGTTTCCTTGCAGATGGCGACGATTCCCCAAATGAGAATCTGCAGACAGCAGGTGGCGGCCATGCACACTCCCAGTGCTTTTCCCCAGCGAGGATACACATAGGATCCATATTGGAGGTGTGTGTTGTACATCTCAATGAAGATGTAGGTCAGGATGAACTACAGCCAAAAGGGGAAACCAAACAAAAGTGAGCAAAGGGTGGACATTTAACCCTAGCATACTGTAACATCTTTTTATTTATTTTTAAAATGTATCTAAGTGGGGGGAAAAAATAATTACTTTCTTTATAAACATTTTTTGCTATAATTTTTAAATCCTCTTCTTAAGCTAGAAACAAAAAAGGGAAAGACCACAATTTTATTTCCCCCTTTACTTTCATGTTTTGGAGAGAACCATGATAATGTTGTACTGCTACACCCTGAGTGAGTACACAGTTTTAGTTTTTAACAGCCAGAAGTGGGTAGTGACGCGCTACACACTGACTGCACTTTTGTGGAATGTTAGCCTATCGTTCACAATCATTATGAAAAACATGACAAGGGATGTTTTTTTTTGTTAAAAAAAAAGCATTCTAACTCGTAAATAGACAAAAATAAAAGTCTGCTTACAATGGAGCCAAAGTAAGGTCCTCTATTCCAGTTTTTTTTCAACCTTTTTTGAGCCACGGCACATTTTTTTTCATTGAAAATATCCGGAGATATACCAGCAGAAATCATTAAAAAATTAAACTCAGTTGACAGTAAAAAGTTGTTGTCGCAATTGTTGGATATGACTTCAAACCATAACCAACCATGCATCACTATAGCTCTTGTCTCAAAGTAGGTGTACTGTCACGACCTGTCACATCACACCGTGACTTATTTAGAGTTTTTTGCTGTTTTCTTGTGTGTAGTGTTTTGTTCTTGTCTTGCGCTCCTATTTTGGTGGCTTTTCCTGTTTTGTTTGTGTTTTCCTGTAGCAGTTTCATGTCTTCCTTAAACGCTATTCCCCGCATCTACAATGTTTTAGCTATCAAAACTATTTAAGTTGTTGCTATCCTTCTTTGTGGGGACATTGTTGCTTGTCATGTCATGTCGGATGCACTTTGTGGACGTCGTTTTTGCTCCACAGTAAGTCTTTGCTGTTGTCCAGCATTCTGTTTTTGTTTACTTTGTAGCCAGTTAGGTTTTAGTTTCTTTCTGCATAGCCTTCCCTAAGTTTCAATGCCTTTTCTTAGGGGCACTACCCGTTTGTTTATTTTTGGTTTAAGCATTAGATACGACGACAAACCCTTGTCGTCTCACACAACATGTTCCCGACATCTACAAAGCAATTAACTACCGGCTGCCACCTACTGATATGGAAGAGAATACAACGGTTACTCTGCCGAGCTCTAGACAGCACCGACACTCAACAACGGCACATCATTTGCAGATTATAATTACTGTTTGGCAAAAAATATTTTTAACCCAAATAGATGAAATTACATAATCTCCCACGGCACACCAGACTGTAACTAGTGGTTGAAAAACACTGCTCTATTCCACTCATAAAACTCAATAAATAATCATCCAAAAACGACCAACAATACTCCATTTACATTTTGTAAATATTAACCAAGTATTAGTGATATTGTTATCAGAAGCACTAACGCATACAAACTATTTATAGCAGCGCCATGTTCTAAAGCTTGTATGCCTATGTTGACATTATTGAGTGTTAAGCTGCTTCCTCGCTTTGTGGCTTGAGGACGTTTATTGCAGATCATAAATCATCCCTCTCAACTGGATAGTAGAAGGACGAGGGTGTATTCTGACAAGTTGCTACACTTTGACAGCCAATTTAGACCCGGGAATGGCGAGAATGACGCGAAAAGACACTTGTTTCGAGCCCCCTTTTCTTCGCAAGGATTAAGAGACATTCTTCATCAAAATGGGAATATAACAAGATTCTATCAATCAGCATCCTAATGACAGCAGACCTTGTACAGTGAGTGATGTTTTATTATGTTTATTGGCTCTCATAAAGTCTGTCCGTTAGCAGTAATCAGTGATGTTGTCGAAAAAAGCGAACATTGTGATGCATTTTTTTAATAATGCGCCACGTATGCTTAAAATAATCAAAATATGTAAATATTATTATAAATGTGCCTGTTACTACATTACATGTATACTTAACCTGAGCCTGCTCAGTGGCCTTGTGGTTTGAGTGTCCGTCCTGAGATCGGTAGGTTGTGAGTTCAAAACCCCCGAGTCATACCAAAGACTATAAAAATGGGACACATTGCTTCCCTGCTTAGCACTCAGCATCAAGGGTTGGAATTGGGGGTTAAATCACCAAAAATGATTGCTGAGCTGCTTACTGCTCACCTCACCTCCCAGGGGGTGGAACAAGGGGATGGGTCAAATGCAGAGGGTAATTTCACCACACCTAGTGTGTGTGTGACTATCTGTGGTACTTTAACTTTAACTTAAATCATGTACAGTATATAAAACCTTAATGGAGGTGTTTGGATGTTTTCTTAAGGGCTTTATAGGCAGAATAGAGTGACTCCCATAGGCTCCATTGTAAGCAGACTTTGGATCACATTTATTTACTTTTTAGAATACATAAAATAAAAACATATGTTCTTGTCTTACATAATGATTGTGAATGATAGGTAAAATTCCAAAAAAGTGCAGTTCCCCTTTAAGTAACTTTTTGGATAAATTGTACATTGTGAAGAAAAAAACACTACCGGTACTTTTACTTCATTACATTAAGTTCCATTCCGATTGCTACATTATCGTTATATTTCATTATAATCTGTTGATTACCACTTGAAAAGGCGAATTGTTATGGATAGTCAGAGAGACGTCTTGCAGCGGGCACTGTCATAAGCACAAGTGACTTTTGACTCCATTTCACCAATCAATCGGAGCCTGGCAGTGACATGACGTCATAACTCTTCAATGATTACTTACAAACTATGAGAAATAACATTTACTGTATATTATCCATTTATGTCATCTGTGGCAGTACAAATGTTCACATTTGTTCAAGAATTCTACTTCTAACTAGAGAAAACATGTTGCGCTAAATTGTATATATTTTAGCTGCACATATGTTAGTGTTAGCCCTGTTATAACATCAAAAGTGACTGTAAAATGTGCTAATGATATTTGAATTAATTTTACCAAACTAAAAGAGTTGGGCAGTTACATGACCGCATTGTCGTCTCCACGCTGTAAAAAGTCACACCATTGTTCTCATCAATGTTTACCTTGCATGTTAGGAAAAATAACATTTATATAATGTGCTGTCATCTGTGTCACAACAAATGTTCATGTTTAGTTTACAAGAATTCCATTTCCAACGAGACAACCTGTTGCGGTAAGCTTGTTTATGCAATTTAGTTGTGAATATGCCTACATTAACCTTGTTGTAATGTCATAAGTGACTGTAAAATACATATTTTGTGGTACAGTACATAGCCTTCTGTAGCAGTCTCTCTGACATCTACACACAATCACACATTACACTGTTAAGTTATTTTTAGATGACAACATAGGTTTCATATAATTTTTGTAGTGCAGTAAGTGAAGGTTTTATGGAAAAATAGTTCCTACATCTGTGCATAGTGTGAATTAGTGTCAACGTTTATATATTCACTCACCAAGAGAAGAAACGGCGTAAAAAATACCCAGCATGCTTTGAAGTACAACAAGACTTTACTGCACCAGGGTGGACAGTGGCGGATCATGTCAAGGATGTCCTGGCAAAACTGGTTAATTCCTGAAAACCAATCCCAATCATGACACAGAATATGATGTGGTATAAGATTAAATGAATGAGGTGGTGTACCATAGAAGAAGGAGATGCCGATGCACATAAAGAACGCGATGATGATGAGGCCGAAACTAGTGCTGAAGGAGTCGATGAGAGTGAACCAGTAAATGCCCCCCTATGAAGACAAGGCGTTGGGTGAGTATGGAGAAAGCAAATTGAGGGTGCACAATTAGTAGAATCAAACGTACATCAGTGATCAGCAGGAGACCCATCAGGTAGAAGCAAAAGCAGAGGCCGCCAAGGAACAAGGATTTGTGCTTGGTGTTGCCTCGCAGTTGGGGAAACTCATCCATCACAGCAGTAGTGATGCCCTCTATGTTGCCAAACTAAGCACAACAAGCATCAGACAGAGCAATGTAGGAAATCCGATAAAAACATGAAAGTGTGTGTGTGTGTGTGTGTGGGGGCTTACAAGTGTGTCAACTCCCAGCATGAAAAGCATCAAGAAGAAGAGAATGGACCAGAACGCTGAACCTGGCAGCAGAGCAAGGGCCTCTGGATAAGCGACAAACGCTAGTCCTGGACCTGAAAGAGTCAAACGGAGACAAAAAAAAGGTATTTGAATTTTGGCAATTATCCATCTCTTTGCACAAGGAGGAAGTCTCGAAGCTATAGTTGTGTGACTTAATGCCTAACGACTGGGAGCGTCTGACTATTAAGAAATGCTGTGTCACTGCAAACAAGGTGTAAAAATGCAAACATTACAGGTAAAGCATGGCAAACTTTAACTGAAGGGAAGTATGCATTTCATTCATTCACAAGTGTCTTGACGATAGAAAGAAAACAGACTGCTGGCGCTCATAAAAATTATACAAGCAAAATACTCAATGCACACGTGTACAATGTTTTGACAAAGAAGTGTGAGCATCAGTACACCTCATCCTAAATGAGCTGTAAGCATGCTTCAACTTGTGCAGTACAATTTGTTTTATGAAAAGCAAATGTGAGTAGATATCCCACTGTTAAATATACAGTATATTCACAGTATAGTGGCACATTTTAAAATATAATGTTATAGTCAAACTTTTTAAAATATACAGTATATTCATACTACACAGGCATTAAAAAAAATAGATGGTATATTCATACAGAAGTAGCACTTTTTAATAATAATAATAATAATAATAATTTATTTATATATATAAATATATATATATACATATATATATATATACATACATATACACACATACATACATATATACTGTACACATATACACACAAACACTGTATACATATATAATCATATACATACATATACACACAAATATACATATCCACACACACACACATATATATGTATTGTGTGTGTGTGTGTGTATATATATATATATATATATATATATATATATATATATATATATATATATATATATATACACATACATACATACATACATACACACAGTATATATACACACACATATATATACACACACATATATATACATACATACGGTACATACATACATACATATATATATATATATATATATATATATATATATATACATACATACATGTATTCACAGTATATTCATACTTCAGGAACACTTAAAATAAAGTATACAGTATATTCATACTGCAGGAGCACCTTTTTCCTCAGTGCACTTTAGTTTCATGCAACAAAATTCTAAAACACGAAAAAATATTTGTTACTTAAGCATTCTTAAAAAACAATAGTTGTATAATCATTGAACGTCTACTAGCTATTATTTTTTATAGACTTGATAGCATCATTCATTCCAATAACAGTATTATAATATAGTATATTTGGTGGTTGGTACAAACAAAATCAATAATAAATGACAAATGAAGTGGAAATTATGTAATAATATAAGTAAATACATGTATTCAGTTTTTAATGCAACATGTTTTATAAAGGAAACATCATCACTCTTATTTGATCATTTCAGTATAATTTTATCTGACAATAATCATATCAGCTTAAGTATTGCCTGGATTTTGTCCAAATGAATGGATAAAGCTCGGTATGTGTGGTCATGTGACCTTTACCTTGACCTCATCAAACTGTGCCGTGCTGCGCAGAGCAACAAACTTGCCATGTGTAAGTGTGTGTAAATATGCAATTTGCAATGGCTGTAAAGGGACAGCTATTAGGGGTGGTCCGATCCAATATTGATATTGGTTTGATATCAGCAAAAAAAGAAGTGTCTGATTATGCATCTAAAATCTCGGATACAAGCAGTTCATTGCAGATTCCGCTTTATCATTTCTATCCAGCAGCGTCTGGATCCCGTAGGCAGAGCCCATGTGATAACAACAGCCTATCACCTGATCACACCTTTTCTAACATTCTAGGAAACAACATTTAATGAAATATGTATATATGCTGATATTGTATTGGATCAATATCAGTATCGGCCAATATAAAAAATTACAATATCAGTAATACATTGGAAGTAAAAAACTTGTATTAGGACTCCCCTATCTGCTCCCCAGAGTTCGGTAAAAAAGCCAATAGCGACATGTTATTTATTGTTTGTCTTGTATTTTAACTAAGAGTTGCCACTTGTAATTTTGTCATGTTTAATGATAAAGCATTCTGGTCTATCTCTAACTTCAATGTGATACCGACCTGAATCTGCCACATTCTCAACTGGCACTCCTTTCCTCCACGCCATGTGGCCAAGGACTGAGAATATAGCAAATCCTGCAAAGAAGCTGGAGCAGCAGTTTCCTGTGGTGATAATTATTGTATCCCTGAAATCAACGGAACAAAGTTTAGGGAATGAAAGCCCTTCTTGCCTGCACGCTGCACTAGAGAGGGGACTAACCTGATGACATTGTTGTCAAACTTATTATAGGAGGCCATGGAGAGCAGCCCTCCAACCCCTATACCCAACGAATAGAAGATCTGGGAGGCTGCATCGTTCCAGACCTGGTATAAATAATCTGCAGTTATTTTGAAAGACATTAAAAACATTGTATTTATTAAGTTCATATTCTATCAAAGGTACCTGTGCACTGGATAATCGTCCCCAGTCGGGTGTGAGGTAGAAAGCAATGCCCTGAAGAGAGCCCTCAAGTGTAGCACCTCTGATGATCAAAACAATCAGGACAAAGTAAGGGAAAGTCGCGGTGACATAAACCACCTGAAACCACAGAGCAAAGGTAGGCCATTAGCAGAATTGAAGCAAAGTGTGAGGTTACTTCATTGTGTTCGCTTAAAGTTATGTAACTAACCTTGCCAGAACTGTGGATGCCTTTCAGCGTACATAGGAAGACGAGGATCCAGGCAGCAAGGAGGCACAGGGCAAGAGGCCACCGGACTGGGCCTGGGTCATGAAGTCCCTCGCTGTTCACTACACCCAGCACACGCTCACTGGAAGATAAACATGAACACATGAGACAAAAAAAGAAGCTAATGGAAAGGCTTACCCATTAATATAGCTAGTTACGCCATGATAAGCGAAGTGCCTACGTGTCGGTCACTTTTCTATTTAAGGTAATGCAATCTAATGTGAAAATAAATCATAACTTCCTTTTACTCAATTCCTTTTTTTGCAGTTTACCAAATGTCAAAACATGTGCAAATAGGGCCCCATTCTCCTGTTTGCGTTAAGTGTTTTTCTGCACGCGTACAACTGTGCACGTTTCTCTTGCTCGTATTCTCCCACCCAGCCTGCGGACACGCCCACCCCACCAACGAAAGTGAGGCACAAATGCATAAGTCGTAAATGAAAATGGCCTCATCAATAATGAGCGGATGTTGCCATGACGCAGTTTTCTTGGCTGTGTGAAAATAAAACACCATGTTTAATGATTAACACTTGTGAATGTCATTGAAATCCAAGAAAAGGATAACACTTTAATTGTGACAAAGTCGTTTCCATCTACTGGATGTGGGTCGTCATAGTGATGTACGCTACAACAGCTTCTTCTTCCTGGCTGGATGTAAATAATAATCCATAGATGAACATTTGTTTTATTTAGTGTAACCACCCTGATGTTATGTGCGATGTTCAGGAGCCTAAAACTGTTTGTGAAGCCGTGACGCGTCAGAGGGTCTTGCGTTGACAGCTGTGGTGTGTGGGTTAGTGAGTTGGGAGCTGAAAGTTTGACATTGATTGTCAAATAATCAATCAATTAATTTATTAAATGTTTCAGTTATTATGTTTACTACATTGTTGGTGATCGGTTCAATACAACGACTGTTGATCACCTCCTCGTCTCGTTTATAGCGTCTGATAGACGATACAGTACTGTACATGCTGTATTTATTTTTCATCATATAGTTGCATAGTTCAATGATGGTCTCATGGTGCAGGCAAAATAGTCCCAGGATATCCAAACGCAGCAAATATATGCATGGTGGCGCCCTCCTTCGCTTCCACTTACCCAGAGACACAGCCAGGTAAATGATGGGCATTTTCGTTTTTGACAACATTACATCCAAACTTCAAGTGCAATATAAAGTTTTACCTTCAAGGGCGCGGTACCTAAGCGCATAGAAAAAAAAAAAGTGCTTAAATTGATGGTGTAAAATGTGCAAGCTCAAAATGGGCAGGGAATGCCCACATTTGGATTGTAACAACATCTCGGTTGGAACTAGGGCTGAAAATCTTTGGGTGTCCCACGATTCGATTCAATATCGATTCTTGGGGTCACGATTCGATTATAAATCGATTTTTTCGATTCAACGCGATTCTCGATTCAAAAACGATATTTTTACGATTCAAAACAATTCTCTATTCATTCAATACATAGGATTTCAGCAGGATCTACCCCAGTCTGCTGACATGCAAGCAGAGTACCGGTAGTAGATTTTTGTAAAAAGCTTTTATAATTGTAAAGGACAATGTTTTATCAACTGATTGCAATAATGTAAATTTGTTTTAACTATTAAATTAACCAAAATAATGACTTATTTTGTCTTTGTGAAAATATTAGACACAATGTGTTGTCAAGCTTATGAGATGTGATGCAAGTGTAAGCCACTGTGACACTATTGTTTTTTTTATAAATGTCTAATGATAATGTCAATGAGGGATTTTTAATCACTGCTATGTTGAAATTGTTACTAATATTGATACTGTTGTTGATAATATTCATTTTTGTTTCACTACATTTGGATTGTTCTGTGTCGTGTTTTTGTGTCCTCTCAATTGCTCTGTTTATTGCAGTTCTGAGTGTTGCTGGGTCGGGTTTGGGTTTGGAATTTGATTGCATTGTTATGGTATTGCTGTGTATTATTTTTTTGGATTGATTAATAAAAAAATAAAAATAAATTTAAAAAAAATAATTAAAAAAAAAATCGATTTTTGAAAAATGAGAATCGATACTGAATCGTACAACGTGAGAATCGTGATTTGAATTCGAATCGATTTTTTCCCACACCCCTAGTTGGAACAGCACTCTACCCCTAGTGTGTCACATGAAAATTTTGATGGAAAAAAAAATATTTTTGTGTATTGTCTGTTAATATTTCTGAGGAAGGACATATGGATACTGTAGTGTTTGCTGAATCATTCCACCTACTTCCAGAAGATCTCAGAGGGGCTGAGGAGTTTTCCACTAGAGCTATTGCTCGTATCACAGACAGCAGCGTTGGCAACAGCGTCACATGACCAAGGCAGCGGGCTTTGGAAAGAGCTGCCCAGGTAATAAAATGTCCACGCTATAATGACATTGTAATATAAACACACCAGCACGGCCACACACAGCATCCCAATGCCGATACCTGCAAAATGGAAAAGAGCCTTTAAGTGTTGAGCTCAAAGTATTATGTAATACAATGCTACACAACAGTACAGGAATTAATCTAATCCACTTGTTATCTTTCTATAGCGGTTTAGCAATTATTAAACATGTATAGTATTGTTTTGATTTTTTTTACGCCACGTCCGGCTCATTAAATATGCCTGGTGGTGGTGGTCAAGCATTGTCTGTTCTCAATGGGTACTGGGCGCCATATAGCATTTCTTGAAGTAAAATACCCCTATGTTGTGTTGTTTTCGGCTGTACGAACCATTCAAATCGCGTAAAGGATAAACTCTTCAGAGTTCCTTGAGAGGTAATCAAGAAGGGTGGAAGAGTGCAAGATTTTACTAAAGACGGCGACAAAAGTTTGCACTGACCACTTCATTAAAGGTTTGTTAGATGTATTTTTAATTTACTTTACTTGTTTAGTATTCTGCGATGAGGTGGCGACTTGTCCAGGGTGTACCCCGCCTTCCGCCCGGTTGTAGCTGAGATAGGCTCCAGCGCCCCCCGCGACCCCAAAAGGGAATAAGCGGTAGGAAATGGATGGATGGGGATGGATGTTTAGTATTTCCCATTAAAGTATTATCTTGATATCATTTTTATTTTACTTTTTAACTAACAGAAGCCATAAAGTCAGAGTCGATACGTTTTCAGCAAAGGTACTTCTATGTCTCCCCTCTTGTTTATTTTGTACACAAATGTGTCAGAGTACATATGACAACAGGACAAAAATCAAATATGGTGTCAGCGGTCAGGTGCTAATTTGTTTACATGGACGCGTCCTCGAAAGATGCAAAGTTAAATCATGAAATGCAACCTAACCTGACCAAAAACGATGTATATTTATCCGGGAGAGTGTTGATACCAATTTTCTTATCCCAGCCACACACGAAGCAGTGGTAGACATCCATGCTTTTCCAAGTTTTCATCGGTTTTGTTGTGTAAAACGACATCGCAGCACAAGATAGTTCGATATGTCTGGGAATTCCACCGATGGATAATCCTTGATATCACTCGACAAATCTTTTTTTGACAAAGCACCAGGATCTATTCCATTGCATAGTTGGATTATTTGCCAATATTTGCTTTTGTCAGCAAGGACCGGGTGTGATGCGCAGCGCCATTTTTGTGAAGACCGGAAATGTGTGACTGGTGGGAAAAAGAGACCTTTAGACCTGTTTGCTTGTGTTTGAAAGAGAGGCAAGACTGTTGGCGATAAAAAAGTGCCCCTCAAGTTTCTGTCTGCTATCCTTCCTTTCTGCTGAGCTTGTACTCTATCTTACCAGAAGAAAACTTTGGCCCCGTTTACACTGCACACCAAATCTGATTTTTTGCCTTCAAGTGACACAGACCTGTTTTTTTTGCCAGTCTAAACGCTCCAAAGTGCTTCAAATCTGATCTTTTGGCATCAGATTCAGATCACATTAGGAGGTAGTCCTGAATCCAATTGGAATCTGATCTTTTCAAATGTGATTTCAGTCTAAACACAATGCGACCTGAATGTGACTCGTATATGACTTTTTCATCAGCTTTGGGCGAGCTGCGTCATTCGTGTGTGCTGGGAAAGACACACTTGCCAGCGGAAGTGGATATTTCCTCACAACATCCTGTTTCGGTGAGCAAAGGCTAATTAAGACGACAGCATTTTCGTTGCATCACTTGTCAAAAGTGCGCAAATAATAGGTTGTATGTAATATATGAATATGTATTTTAAATCCAAAGAAATAGCGATTGTTAAAGGACTGGAATTGACGCTGTGGCGTAATGGCTTACGGTACATGTAAGTTGAAAAATAAAGCTCCCTTTCTTTTCACTTAATCGAAGTGCGCATACAAGTGATGTCGAGGCAACATTGGGGCCTGTGCCCGTTTACACTGGAGTGTGATGAAGATTACATTTTACTTGCAGTTTAAACAGTCAGCTGGAAAAGATCAGATTAAAAAAAAATCTAATTTAGGCCACTTTGGCCTGCAGTGTAAACGTAGTCTAAATAAAATAGTTTTTAATGAGACTTTTGAAGGCCCTTGGAAATCCTGAGGCCCCAGGCAACTGCCTGTGTTTGCCTAATGGTAAATCTGTCCCTGCCTGTGGCAACACTTATTTTACCAGAACACTTAGAGGAATTTTTACAATAACGTATCGCTGAGATTCATCAAACCAGATGTTTATATTCCATAGTGAAACTCTTGGCTCATGCAAAATTTGAAAATTAAATGTATTTTTTTAATTATACAGTTTATATATAGTTACGGAGCTATTGGCATATCACATGTTTCATATTTCTAACCGTATTGTACAAATAATGTCAGATTCAGAAAATAAATGCTTTCTGGTATTTTTTTCACATAACAAAAATCAGATATCTTACCTGGGGAGTATTCATGTTTAACATTGCTATGAAATGGAACAAACCCCTACACCTCTTTGTCCACAATTTATCACATATGCAATTTGATTTAATATATTAACACTAAAATACTTTCTGTATTAAGTATTATTTTTAAAACAACTACAGTAACACGTAACTGCAGTATATTAAATTAGCACGAGAGTAAAGGATGGGTGACAATAATAAAGACCTTATATTGGCAAATAGAGTATATATCTAAAAGACTTAGAGTGTCAGTGACTCTGACATAACTGGTAGAAGAGGTGGTCATCACCTTTTAGCAGAGGACAGCATTTCCACACGGTGATGGGTCCGGCTGCTCCATACTGTCCTAGAGAGAGCTCCATGAGGAAGAGCGGCACACCAATAACGAAGACCATGAGGAAGTAAGGGATAAGAAAAACACCTGAAAGAGTACAAGGAGGTCAGGACGAGGAAACCACTTGCAGGGTGAGTGTGAGTAGGTGGCCTGTTATACTAGGCAGCTACACTATAAGTATCCATAATCTAGTACGAAAGGCTCCATCAAAAGATAATAATGCTCAGCGTTTGTAATTGGGGTAATAGTCTAACTCTGTTATTATTGTAGTTGGCCCCCAGTGAGCCACTGTTATGGTTATGGTGTCAGTTTATTTTGAACATGCATACAATTACAATACGATTCATCAAATGTTTCCAGTATCTCATTACAGCATGTCTGAAAAGGAGAAGGAAGAAACAGTGCTTATTTAATTCTACCCCTTTTTGTTTCATAGCAATTTCTTCGTTTGTACTCTATCTGAAACACAACGGTGAATATATAAATTAATAAAAGTTCTAATAAAATAAATAGTCAAGTAAATTATGATTAACATAATGAGATGAATAAGATTATCTCATTTTTCAAAGATGGTTAAAATATTAGGATTCTTCTTTTTTATACTTTGTAAAAACTTTGAATTTGAACAGTTTCTTAAACTCGATCATATTGTACATTCTTTGACTTATTTGCTTAGTCCATTTCATAATTTAGCTCCACATACTGATATGCTAAGTAGGTCTTAAGTGTTGTACCGGTATGTGCTAAGAAGAATTGATGTGCATTCTTTTAAGCAGGTTATAGTTTGTTTTGTACATATCTTTAGCGGTTTGCAAATGCACAAAATCATTTAATAAAACATTTTTTGATTCAATAAATAAAGGCTTTGGGTGTTCTCGATAGCCAACGTTATGTATTATTCTAACTGATCCTTTTTGTAACACAGTTAGTGATAGAAGTGTGCTTTTATAGTTATTTCCCCATATTTCTACACAACAACTCACATATGGTAAAACTGGCGAGCAGTAAAGAATATGGAGTGAGTTTTGGTCCACAACATATTTAGCTTTATTCATTATTGAAATGTTTCTCGCTACCTAAGCTCTGATTTTCCTATTCCTTTCCAGATGTGCTGAAATTAATCAACTGAAAATATGTGATGCATTACCTTGTAGTTGTATTGTAAGGATATTCAAAATAAGCTAAAAACTGAAAAAAAACAAAAAAAAACTTATGTTGTATATTTTTAAAATAGGATTCCAATTCCTTTTATCACCTATTACTATGCCACCCAAATTTTTTTTTTACCCTTTCTATGTCTACTCAGTCTATTTGTATTTGTGTATGACTTTTTCTTTCGCTGTTACTGAATAGCATTATTAAGATTCAAGGATCGTCTGTTATTGTCAAACCATCTCTTTAATTTGTTTAATTATTTTGTAATTATTTGTATTAGCTTTGTGTGGTCTCTATTGAACAAAACACAGTTGGGTCATCTGCAAATAGTACAAACTTTAAGTCCTTTGTAAATGTACAAATATTGTTTATTTAGCGATTGAAAAATTCTGGACCCAGTATTGATCTGTGGGGTACTCCGCAAGATATATTTAGCATTGGCGACGTGTGTTTGCCTAGCTTCATGTATTGCTTCCGGTTAGTTAAGTAGCTTCTTATCCATTTCAAGACCAGCCATCTGATGCCATACCTTTCTAAATTTGTTAATTGAAATGTTATGGGTAATTGTATCACATGCTTTTGTTAGATCCATAAACACTGCAGCTGTACACTATTTACCATCCATTACAATGGCAATCTCTTCCGTTATTTTGACTAATGCCATCGATGCTGACTCTGTATCTGTATTGTCGGTCTACAAGTTTTCAGCATTTATTCATGAATTTGTCCAATCGGTTTTTCAACAATTTTAAAATGATTTTAGAAAACTGTGGAAGTAAGGAAAGAGGTCTGTAGTTTGTAAACTAGTGTTTGTCTCCAGTCTTATAAAATGGTACAACTTTTGCTATTTTCATTTTGTTTGGGAATTTGCCTGTTTGAAATGATAGGTTGCTAATATGTTACATTTTCTGAAATCTCTTCAATAACCTTTTTATCATTTCCATATCAATTCCATTACAATCAGTTTAAATCTTGGATTTACATTTCTTCACAACTTTGATTATTTACTCTTCTGTCACTGTTCCTTCACAACTAATGTCTGATGCTGGGCTGACAGTGTCAATCAAAATTGAGCATATCTTTGGAAAGGCCAAATTCTGACACACTTTTTCCATATTTGATATTATTAGGTTGTGTTCCAGTGGCTCTGTATGTTTTTTTGGCTGTAGAACGTACTCAAGTGGCAAAATGTTATTATCTAGGTGAAGTTGTATATGCGATCCGACACATCAAAGAAAGTACGGTACTTATTTAATTAGTGGATGACTTGTGATCAATCACCGTAGTAGAAAGCATGACAGGCTGCCAGCCAAGATGAACACAAGCAGAAAGTACATCCAGAACAAAGAGTGCCTTGTTCAAAGACATTTTTTACAGTATTGTACATATACAGGTATGTGAGGCCTGCAAACATGATTGGAAACCTCTTACCTCCTCCGTTGCGATAGCAGAGGTAGGGGAACCGCCATACGTTCCCTAATCCCACACAGTATCCCAGGCAGGAGAGCAGAAACTCGTATTTCCCACCCCATTGCCCCCTTTGGGCAATCACGTTTGGGACGGGCACTGGACTTTGGACTTCAGATTCACGCTGGTCCTGGGATACAGTCGTGTGGCTTAGGCCATTTTGGGCATATCCGTTCGAATGAGTTGAATTCTACAAGTCAACGACATAAAAGTTAGAGACAATAAAACATAGAAACACTATGGACAAGACAAAACAATTGTAGTTTATTCGGTTTTCTGTTCCCACTGCTCCACACTGTATATGAAGACACACAATTAGCGGCTAGCCACTTGTCAGCCAGGGGACTAGAAAATAAACATAGTGTCAACCACAGGAGATTGGCGTTTGTGATCGACATGAAAGGTCATTATTCGGCAATGGCAATCACGCGCTTTTTGTGAGTGTGAATGTTGTCTATCTGTGTTGACCATGCGATGAGGTGGCGACTTGTCCAGGCTGTACCCTGCCTTCCGCCAGTGTGCAGCTGGGATAGGCTCCACCACCAGCTAGCAGCGATCGTTTATTTTTTCCTCTTGCCTGGACTATTAACATGGAGGATTACATATCTAAAATAAAACAGTTTTCTAAACTGGTCTTTCAATCGAAGCAGGAGGTAATAATTAAAGGAAGATCTCCATCGAGACAGAGAGACTTTTAAAACTGAAGAAAGATAAAGAAGACTTCTATAAACAAGTCATCGATGCTTTTGTTCAAAAGGAGCAGCGCATGGACTTTATTTATAAGTAAAGGTAAGACCTTTTTTTTTTTTTTATTAAATGTGCTTTTTTGTGTGCTACAGTTTGTATGTGTAAAGTTAAAGTTAAGTTAAAGTACCAATGATTGTCACACACACACACTAGGTGTGGTGAAATGTGTCCTCTGCATTTGACCCATCCCCTTGGTCACCCCCTGGGAGGTGAGGGGAGCAGTGGGCAGCAGCGGCGCCGCGCCCGTGAATCATTTTTGGTGATTTAACCCCCTATTCCAACCCTTGATGTTAAGTGCCAAGCAGGGAAGAATGCTGGTATGAGCTTTTAAACATAACCCGTTAACTGCTGCCAATCAAATGGTGAATAAGATACTCTTTAGGATGTTTGTAAATCTGACTGTGATGAAGTCAGTGCCCCACCAGCCATGAACCTCACCGCACGTCACTGATATATATATATATTTGAGGTAGATAGATATATTTGTCTCGATCCGTCCATCTCTCGTAGCGAGGAAACTAAACGGACAGGTTTGACCACTAATTTCCCTACTTTGGTTTTGCTGTGTGAGCGAGGCACCCGGCGAGCTCACTCCCAACGTATGAACTTGTATCCTTAAAAATATACAATAGTTCAGGAGAGAACACCAACAACAACTCGATCTACCTGGGTGACGTTGGCCAAATACGGGCTGCCGCGTTCGCCTCTTCCCCCGTCGTCCTTCATATCAAATTCCACCCCCTGCGTCACAGGTGGAACTTTTCTCCTCGATGAATGGTTCCACACCCTACACAATTACTCCGGAAGCTCTTCTCTGAGACACGCCGTGGCGCCGCTGTCCAAGTTATGCTGTTAGGAAAGAGTGTCGTGACAAGTTAAGGGGCCATAGAGAGAAAACAGGCAAATGGGGGCGGGGCCAAAGGGGAAACAGGGCGCAGGTGCAGCACAGAGACTCCTCCCTCAAATTTTGTTTGCTATGACGTCATTGGGCCGGCAAATAGATGGCTTTTGTTTATTTGCGGTATTATGACACGCCTTAATAACACCTGAGGTTTTACTGTTGCTATTTTAAACACCTATGCCAACACTCATTACAACCCGATTGATTGATTGATTGAAACTTGTATTAGTAGATTGCACAGTTCAGTACATATTCCGTACAATTGACCACTAAATGGTAACACCCGAATACGTTTTTCTACTTGTTTAAGTCGGGGTCCACGTTAATCAATTCATGGTAAACAATGTATTGCTATGATAGTGGACACTACAATATCAGGACGGTAAACACACTTTTTTATAATGTGGTTTTGGTTAAAATTAATTGAGATTTGATTGGAGTTTGAATTGAGGTTGAAAACAGGAAGTAAAATTTCCAATTGGAATTGAAGAATTGAAATTCCAATAGATCAATTTAGTTCCGAAATTATGCTTTTTCAGCCGGAATTCTCAAACTGTGGTACGGGTACCACTAGTGGTACGCAGGCTCTATCTAGTGGTACGCCCGAGAATCACTTGATTAAATATTGTAATGTAACAGTTTAATTTTCCTATATTCAAACGCAGTATTGCTGTTCAAACTGTGTGTAATGTTACAGTACACTAAATAAAACCTTTGCCTTGTTTTAATGAATACTTAGGTCTACTACGATACTGTATTTTAATGTTGGTCATTATGGTGGTACTTGGAGAGCCAAGTGTTTTCTGAGGTGGTACTTGGTGAAAAAAAATTGAGAACCACTGCTTTACAGTATATTCCATAATCTACATGATTGTTTTACATATTTCCTAGAAATTTAATGACTTTGAATCTCATGCACACAAATACTTAAAATAAAATAAACTCCTATAAAACAGATTGAATCTTGCTATCATTCTAATTGTTAGCGTGCTAACATTGTAGTCAATTTTGTCGGTATAAAACAAAAAATCATGGATATTGTTACTTTAAAATAATAGAATGTGACAGAAAGTACATTTGAAGTTTAGGGAATTTGTATTTAATTTTGGCATTTTAAAGTATACAGGCCAAAGCCTTTGTTACATTTCATTTAAATTCTTCATGTTACTTGGCTATAAGGAATTGATCTGAATTGCAATTAAATTAATTCCACTTCCTGTGTGGCGGACTCCATTCAATTCAGATTTACAATTCTTCAAGTGAGTTGAATTGAAATTCCAAATTTTGAACAAGCCGTACTCACACTCACATTGAATGACATCTACAGACAACTAGCTGCACCAGAGGTCTTCAACAATGCTACTGCAGGGAGTCGCAGAATTTGGCGTCATTCAATCCGGGAAAAAGCTTCAATATTTTTTTATGCACTCAAAAACAGCAGAATCAAAGAGACATCCCGACTGAAGTTACAAATTCAGGCGGGATGTCGGTAGAGAGGGGAAATTTCCTGGAGTCTTCGGCAGAAGCAGGAAGAGTTGACAAGTCTGAGGACGTGTCCGTGGAGCAAGTGTTTCCCAACATGCATTGTTTTGTCCTTACAATTATCACTTTTGACAGTGTCATTTCATCTCTTATTTTGTACGGATAGGGTTTAGTAGTTATAGTGGTAATCTGACACGCTGAGTGAGAATGGTTAGTACACCCTTTTATTACCACTGTGGCCCTCAATTATGATTATAACAGGCAGTGGCGCCGCGAGGGATTTTGGGCCCCATGAAAAGAATCTTTACAGGGCCCCCAACACAGTGTCATTATTTTTTCTGTATTATAATTTCATCATCATTAGGGGCCTCTCTGGGCCCCTTTCCATCATGGGCCCCTAGAATCCGTCTCCTTTACCCCCCCTTTTCGGCGCCCCTGATAACAGGTAAAGTGTTTTTTTATCTTATCGTAATTGGGTTGGTGTTACTGAAGTTAGTTTGAGTACTTTCTGAAGTAGTTTGCGATGTTCACGTTGATTTTTGAATAGTGCTTCTACTTTCTAGAATGAATGTTGTTGTTCCTGGTTAGTTACTATATGTGTGCACTTCTATTTTCTGTTTCCTTTTCTTTCAGCTCGCCTGTTTTAATTGGTAATTAGGCCTTTTTAAATTATTTCTGGTTCACTTGTCGTCACTGTTTGTCCTTGTGCTGCATGACTTGTTGCTCTTGTGCACTCGGCAATCTTTAGTTAATTTACCCAGTTTGATTAAATTATTTTACTTTGTGCTGTTGAACAGTCAAAGGTCGGGTCTTCTGGAAAATTTCACAAGCATTTATTTAAAACTGGTTACTGACAAAATGTTAAAGAGCTGGATTAACGCCCAAAAAAGTGTTGTACATGGCGTACATGAGCAAGCTTTTGCAAAAGTGAGCCCCGATGAAGAATCCAGCAAAAGAGCAGGGAGGTCCAATGGGTCAATGAGTCCAAAAATATTTACGGTAGTGGAGCCAGTACAAGGGGAAAAAAGGGAAGTGATGGAGAGAGAGACACTTGTGTTGTCCCACCCATCAATGAGGGGAATTTTGTCAAAAGGATGTGTAGCTAATTAAAAAATATTATCATTATAATTGAGAAATATTCATATTTGTGACGAGTTCCTCCTTTTTAGGACTTTAATCATTGTACTATTATTTTATTAGCTATTATAGATCAGCGTAAACTTGGGGTTACATTTGGAGCCATCTTTCTTTCAGCCTTGTGCAAGTGTTTAGAAATACCAAAACATGCATCAATGTCCCCAAAAGTCAGGCATAGTGATGGCTTAAGATGCAGCTGCATACGTGTGTGTGTGTGTGTGTGTGTGCTTAATCAAATGAAGTTCAAGACAAATCTACATGAATTTAAATGTATATTTTTTACAATATTCGAAGATCTCTGCATCCTGGGGTCACTACAAGCTCAACCACGCACAACCGTGTCATGTCTGTTTCTTCTACAGCAATCAAGAATATTGTGAATTTAATATGAGGCATGTACTCTTAATTAAGCAAGAAAACTACATTTAAAACATGTTTTATTCTGGAAGCTTCACTGTTGTGTGATTAAATTGTTTTTTTTCTTAGCTGTAACCTACCAGTGCTTTAATCCACATAATCTTGTGATGCTTCTCTAATTCCGTCTGTTGAGGCTCTATAATTAACAGCTCTGCTCTAGAAATCTGGGTCACTAGCTTGGAGCCAGATTGTTGCGACACATTTTTGACTGAAACTGGAAGTCATGGAAGTCCAAGACCTGGTAAGGCGTGACTGGGATGTTGATTTCTACGATGACACCAGCTTAAACTGTCCTGTTTCGGAGCAAATTGCCCATGTGTGGGACAAACCAACAGTGGATAAGTGCGAAAGTTCTCGCTCATTTGCCAAGGATGCAAGGATGAGACTTGACTATTTGAAATTTGGATCCCAAGTACCCCGCGGGGCCAAAGAGGGAGCAATGCATCATGGTGAGAGTGAAAAAAACCACACTGTGTTGGATTTAGTGGAGCTTCTTGATATCAAGGATGAGGTGGAAGATGAAGAGAGCTGGTAGGTACCATGGAAACTTAAGTTAGCTCTATGTCTATTTCTAGTGATGGGCAGTAACTACATTTCCCAGTAGCTTGGCGGTAGCTTCACTACTTTTTGAACGTGTAGCTTTTCCTGTAGCTTAGATACTTTTAGACCCGTGTAGGGAGGTATCTTACATCAAAGCTACAAGCGACAACGAGACAAAATGGACTGCGAATCCAGGCCAAACAAATATGGAGAAAACACAATGACCTGGATGAATGAGAACATCCATACATACATAGAAAATCCATGATGATTGGTTGGTGTTCGTATGATGAGTCACAATTGGCTAAGTTTAGGGCGAAACATTACGGACTGACCAATCAGAGGCAAGATAAGGCGGGTCATCGAAAGCAGGAAGCAAAATTATAACAGTCACGAACTCGTGTCACATGACGACGAGGGAGTCGGAGACAGAGGGACGCTTCAAGCCGACCACTCAAAAAAAATAAACATATTTGAAAATGGTACAAGAATTCTCTCTCACAGATTTGATTTTTTACTTTAGTGATGAAGACGACGTCCAGGAAACCCACAATAATGCGTGTCCTTGGCCATATTTAGACAAATGTATGCGTTGAGAGAAAATAATGCCCAACAATTTAGTTTTAGACGTTTACTTTATAAACCAAAATCATAACTGCTCTCTTCATCTAAGGCGTCCAACACAAATTTAGGAACACACATTAAGGTGAGTTTAGTTCATGAAAGGTTTTACTGAAAATAACCGTTACCAACTGTTCCCAAACAACACACAAGTCATTGTTGTTTTTTGTCAAGATATAGATTCATGCTGGTTTTTTTTTACTGTAGGCAGAGAAAATGAATAACATTATAGGGGTGAGTCAAAGAAAAGGTAAACTAAAATAAATACTTTGTTATTGGGTCCATTTGTACACTCTCAGTTACGTTAAAATTTATATTATACATGTGGGACCATAGATAGAAATACCGTTAATTGGGGGTCTGTAGCTTAATGCATGTTTAATCGAGAGTAACTTGTAGCTTAGCTTACTACATTTTCCAAGTAGCTTGCCCATCACTGTCTATTTCAAATATGTACTTGCTCCTACCAAAACAATCGTGTTTTTACATCATGACTTGAACACATTAACTGATCCCTCTCAGGCTATACGAGTCTCCGGAAACGGCAACATCAGCCGAGTCTCCTCTCAGATGGTGTCGACATGTCCTGGATAACCCGACTCCTGAGACGGAGGCTGCATGTCGTTTGCTGACAAATAAGCTGAACCAAAGTAAGCAACACACATTAAATTGTTGTGACTGGTCCCATCTGACGGTTATCCTTGTGTAGGTTCAAGCCAGAGCATCTTCTACAGACAGCCTGCAGTGCAACCTCAGAGGGATCCATATACGGGAAAAACATCTGTCGACGCTACGCGCAACACCTCTGACAGTTCAGGTAGTAGCTGCAGCATGTATCAAATTCATGAAAAAATATACATTGGAGTCACTGTATTTGTCTAAACAGAAAACAATAATGTGAGTATGACCCATGAAGCCATAAGCAGCAATTACAAACTGGAGGACATCACCGATGTACACATCATGGCTCGTATACAAGAAGAAAGTAAGTATGCCATCCGGTGTTGACAGCTTGGCGTTGATTCCAACTCCTCTTAGCGACTTTTTTTTTTTTACCTCTAAAGCAATTTTTTCGGATGTTTCGGAGACATAAAAGCATCTATCACTATCAAGCATTTATTGCATTTATTGCTCGCGCAGCCGTCCCAGCTGCAGTTCGAGCTGACTGCAAAGGAATTGTGCGTGGGAAAAGCTGCCGCTGTGTGTGTCTTGGTTTGATAAATCACTGCAACGTCCCAATCCCATCCTTTACTGTTAATGAGCCAGTCAATAGATTTGGTTCGTTCGCGAATGACACAATCCTGCAGTCTTGGATTTTTGACATATACAGTCCAGAAATACTATTAAACACATGTCGAATGTTCTGTTTTTTCTCCCCCAAACAGGCAACCAACAAAAAGTCAATATAAAATTAATAATGATAATATAATCAAATAAGTACAGGCAAATATTGACATGAAGCCACAGACAACTGCACTCCTGAATGTCCCCATTATGGTGCGGCAATACACAACAGCAGACAAAAGGCTCATCAATTAAGTACATTTCAATTACTTTTCAGTCGGAGTTAAACTCCGACCACATCTGCGGTCCCCTCCAAGGTTTCTCATCGTATACCATTGGGTTGAGGTTTTTTTGCCCAGATGTGGGATCTGAGCCGAGGATGTCCTTGTGGCTTGTGCAGCCCTTTGAGACACTCGTGATTTAGGGCTATATAAATAAACTTTGATTGATTGATTGATTGAAATGTTAACATGAAAACAAGCGGAATTATTGTCTTTTCCTGTTAAGAAACTTCATACCCCAATCTACAAAGTATCCAAGGAAGAAGCATATTGGAAGGTATCTAGTAACAAACGTGTCCGCATCATTCAACTTGCTGTGTCGATGAATTATTGTGACCATAAGGTGTCTGCAAAAAACTAAATACCACTCCATTTCAATGTAAAAACAGCACAAGGCCATTCCAGACGGTTACTTATAAATAGGTTAGTGTTTTTCATATCTACCATTGTTCTCTGTTTGACTAATTGCACTCGATCATACCTTTTCTAACATACCACACTACTAAAAAATAAAAGTATGTATGATTTATGCTGATATTTGCATCCGATTATTATCGTATTGCTCAATACTCGAATCTCCAATATCAGTACCGTATCGGAAGTGAAAAAGTTGTACTGAGACATCACTAGTGTTTATCAGTCAGTGTTGATCTTGGTGTGTGTTCATGCTGCAGGTTTACGACAGGACCAAGTTTCAGCTGGAACTAGCTCCGAGCCACAAGTAACACTCAACTCTCATTTTGTGATTATTTATCATTGATCTATTAAACATTTGTGTGTGTGTGTGTGTGTGTGTGTGTGTGTGTGTGTGTGTGTGTGTGTGTGTGTGTGTGTGTGTGTGTGTGTGTGTGTGTGTGTGTGTGTGTGTGTGTGTTATCACAGGTCAGACTTCGCCAGCAAGTCGCCCAGTTCAAGTTGCTTAAAAGAGCTCAGAATGGAGGTAAACAATACATTTAGACCATGGATGTCTAAACTACAGCCCGTGGGCCAAGTGTGGCCCGTCAGCATCTTCAGTTTTTCACTTTGGAGTGTACATAACACAGCATTTAGTTATATGACCTAATCAAAAAAAACTATCCCACCCATGGCGCAAAAAACTGCAACCAAACATAAAAATTCAACACACATGGTCACACATTACACAACCTGCTCACTGAACTTTGTAGATATTAGAAATACATGTCCACACACTATACATTTGTTAAAACTACACCCATCCATTTTGCTGCTTGATATTTCTGATTGATTACACAACTTTAAGGAGGTCGTCACAAAATAAACAAAGTAAGAGTAACATTTTCACATACTTTTGATATTCAGTTGTATTGATTATTAATTTTATGACCATTATGTGACTATTATATATATATATATATATATATATATATATATATATATATATATATATATATATATATATATATATATATATATATATATATATATGTATGTGTGGGAAAAAATCACAAGACTATTTCATCTCTACAGGCCTGTTTCATGAGGAGGGGTACCCTCAATCATCAGGAGATTTTAATGGGAGCATTCGCATACCATGGTTTATATAGGGCACAGAGTGGGTGGGTACAGGCTGAGGCTTCTTTCAGGAACCAAAACCTGCGAAATACCACAGAACTCAGCA
Organism: Nerophis lumbriciformis; assembly: GCF_033978685.3. Taxonomy (NCBI): domain Eukaryota; kingdom Metazoa; phylum Chordata; class Actinopteri; order Syngnathiformes; family Syngnathidae; genus Nerophis; species Nerophis lumbriciformis. The sequence goes on from NC_084556.2 coordinate 22,244,048, forward strand.
AACACATTTGGGACCTCAAAGACAATAATGTTGAATATTCAATAACATGGCAAATTCTTGCATCCAGCACACCTTACAATAGTGGTAATAAAAGATGCAACCTATGCTTGAAAGAGAAACTGTTTATTATTTACCGTCCAGACCTGTCATCCCTCAACAAGCGCAGCGAAATTGTAACAGCATGCCACCATAGACGGAAACACCTCCTAGGTAACACATGAGCCAATCACCACGCCCCTACGCCAGCCTGTACCCACCCACTCTGTGCCCTATATAAACCATGGTATGCGAATGCTCCCATTAAAATCTCCTGATGATTGAGGGTACCCCCCCTCATGAAACAGGCCTGTAGAGATGAAATAGTCTTGTGATTTTTTTCCCACACATACATATATTGCGCTCTACTACGGTATCGAGCACTATTTTTTGGATAACCTTATTAAGACATATACTCTGCTCCAAATTGACATTTGTTGAGCACTATACGACGATCAGAAATGGAAAAATTCAACATCGACTACTCCACGAAGAACATTCCCATACCCGCGCAGAATGACTACAAGCTAAGGCTCATAGAAAAGACGGAACACTTCCTAAGAATGATGCGGTGGAAAGCACATTTTTTCCTCCACCCTGAAACAAAAGGAACGCAAAAGAAAACTTACGGATTCAAATCTACCAAGAACCCACCCACAGTTGAGGAACTAAAGGATTTTGAGAACGACATGCTCAAAATGATACAATCAGTCAAATTCAAGCCAATCCGCAACCCACTCCTCACCAAGCTGAAAAATGACAAGGAGCGCATCAAGAAAGTAAACAACCTCATCATAGCTGCCGATAAAACCACAAACTTCTACAGAATGGACATACCAGAACATCACACCTTACTGGACAGAAGCATCACCAAATCATACAAAAAAGCGCAACCCAACACCTTACAGAACATCCACCTGGAAAATAAAAGGATCGCGGCTGAACTGGACATTGAGGACAGGGTGGACGCCACAGCCAACAAGGAAGCCTTCATCACATTGAAGGACCACAAACCCAACTTCGCAAATAACCCAACATGCCGACTAATAAACCCAACTAAATCTGAAATAGGAAAAATCAGCAAAATAATCCTGGACAGAGTCAACACAAAAATCAAGGACAAAACACCACTCAACCAATGGAGAAATACAGCAGCAGTAATCAAATGGTTCAACAACATCCAAGACAAACAACAGCACAACTTTATCTCCTTTGATATCGAAGAATTTTACCCTTCCATCACGCAAGACCTACTGACTCAAGCACTAGACTTCGCCTCAGACTACGACCCAATCACAGGCAACGAAAGAAACATCACCATCCACGCAAAAAACTCCATTCTCATCCACAACAGTACACCATGGCAAAAAAAGAACAATGCAACATTTGACGTCACTATGGGAAGTTTTGACGGAGCAGAAACGTGTGAACTCGTTGGGAGTTTCCTCCTCTCCCAGCTCGCTAGCCTCAATCTGAACCTTGGTATTTACCGTGATGACGGACTGGCAGTGTGTCGCGCCTCGCCAAGGAGCAGCGAGAATACCAAGAAGCGCATATGCCAAATTTTCAAAGAGAACGGCCTACGGATCACGATTGAAGCCAACAAGCAAACCGTCAACTTCCTTGACGTCACTTTCAACCTGAGAAATAACAGCTACCAACCATTCACGAAACCCAACACAACACTCCAATACGTGCACCATGACAGCAACCACCCACCCACCACCACGAAAAGAATACCTACCGGAATCAATAAAAGGCTATCGATGCTGTCATCTAGCAAAGCTGAATTTGACCAAGCAACCCCCCCGTACCAAAAAGCCCTTGATGAAAGCGGATACAATTTCACCCTCACCTATGAACCCACGCCAGGAAACCAGCCAAAAAAGAACAGAAAACGAAACGACATCATCTGGTACAACCCCCCATACAGCAAAAACGTCTCAACTAACATTGGACACAAATTCCTCAATCTGATTGACAAACACTTTCCCAAAGACAACACCCTAAGAAAAGTATTCAACAAAAACAACATTAAATTGAGCTACAGCTGCATGAACAATATACGACAAATCATCTCAAACCACAACAAAACAATTGCAAATGAGCCGTCGGCCCCCGGACAGAGCGACTCCAAAACCAACAAAGGCTGTAACTGTCGAAAGAAACCTGATTGCCCTCTCAACGGGGGGTGCTTACAAACATCAGTTGTCTACCAATCTAAGGTAATACGCAAGGACATTAACACATCCGACACATATGTAGGATTAACCGAGGGAGAATTCAAAACCAGATGGAACAATCACAAGGCTTCTTTCAGGAACCAAAACCTGCGAAATACCACAGAACTCAGCAAACACATTTGGGACCTCAAAGACAATAATGTTGAATATTCAATAACATGGCAAATTCTTGCATCCAGCACACCTTACAATAGTGGTAATAAAAGATGCAACCTATGCTTGAAAGAGAAACTGTTTATTATTTACCGTCCAGACCTGTCATCCCTCAACAAGCGCAGCGAAATTGTAACAGCATGCCGCCATAGATGGAAACACCTCCTAGGTAACACATGAGCCAATCACCACGCCCCTACGCCAGCCTGTACCCACCCACTCTGTGCCCTATATAAACCATGGTATGCGAATGCTCCCATTAAAATCTCCTGATGATTGAGGGTACACCCCTCATGAAACAGGCCTGTAGAGATGAAATAGTCTTGTGATTTTTTTCCCACACATACATATATTGCGCTCTACTACGGTATCGAGCACTATTTTTTGGATAACCTTATTAAGATATATATATATATATATATATATATATATATATATATATATATATATATATATATATATATATATATATATCCATCCATGGCCCTCGGCCAAAAAAAACTGACGGCCATATACTGAAAAATCAAACAATGCACTTTGATCATTTTATATATTTTTAAAAATGCCATAAAAAAAACATTACAAATGTATTCATTTTTAAGAAAATATTATTAATACTGTAATTGTTTAATTATATTTCTAAACAAATTTTCGGCAGCAAATGGCTCCCAAACCACACTTTTGGACACCCTTGTTTCTTTTCATGCATTAATATTGACACTATTGCTATGTAAATTTGACAACAATCTATTTGATGATTGTTAACTGTCTGTTGATTTGACTTACCAGCCAGGACACAGTCCCCCTTGCGGACCAGCCTTCGCTCGCTCCAAGCAGTGAGAAACAGTCGTAGTTTGGACATCGACGACTACCTCCCTGCTCATCAAGCATCAAACACCTTTCTTCCATCAGGTTGGGAATGTTGGCTTGACATTTATTTGTTCTCCTTTACTTTTTACATGAAACCCTTCAAAGTAAAATATTGTTCTACTCTTGTGTGCTTGTACTACTTACTGAACTTTCAACACAACATTGAGGAATACCCTTTCAAGTAGAGGTGTCTTACCTCTGTTATGGCTCAGGAAATGCCTCCACAGCTGCCCTCCCTGTTTGTGCTCTACATTGAACACAGGAACAACCTGGCTTTTATATCGGCTGTGCGAAAGGGGCCGACTTCCTGCCCTAAATTTGACAAATCATTAAAAATTACCTCGAAAATTCTGCCTAGCAGCAAGTGTGGGGTAAAATTCAAGTCTTTTTATGCAACCAAACAAAAATGGGATTTGTAACCAGTAAAAGATTTGCAAACAAAAATAATGGATTTGATATAAAAAGTGTAACATTTCTAACAAAAAAAAAGGGCGGAAGTAGTCAGCAGATATGCCCAAAAGTTCACGCCATCATTGGAGAGACAGATAAAAGGCTTTTAACATATTGTTTCAGAGATGAAAATAAAGATGTGCAAAAAATAAAAAGATTGTAACCAGAAAAAAATAATAATTGTAACCACAAAAATGATTTGCAATCAAAAACTTTTTTTTTTAAACAAAAAAAACCTTTATGGCAAAAGAAAATTGTAACCAAAAAAATACTAACCACAAAAGTGATTTGTAAGCAAAGAATTAAAAATTTAAATAAAAATAAAAAAGACTAATGAGAAAAATGATTCTTAACCACCAAAAAAAATAAAAAGTTTAAAAATGGAACCACAAAAATGATTTTCAACCACAAAAAGATTGTGACCCCCGTTTGGAATTAAAAAAATAAAAATAAAATAAAGATTGTAAACACAAAAACTATTTGTGACCCTCCAAAAAATGATTGTAACCACAAAAAAGATCTTTAAACATAAAAGATTGTAACCAGAAAAATTATATGCATTTGTTACAAAAAAAAAACAACTGTTTTAATTTTTTTTTTTAATCCATTATTTGCGTTTACAAATATATTTTTGGTTACGAATCCATTATTTGTAGTTCCATAAAAATATATTTTTTTCTCCATAAACAAGTGTCCTTAAACATATGAGGTTAGCAAGAAAAAACAAAAACACAAAAATGTTCTGTGTCAGCAAAATATATTGAAAAAATGTATGAAACAAGATTGATGGAGTGTGACACTAAACACTGCTGGTGTCTCAGCTGTCTCCTCTTCCAGAATGGAGCGGCATTGCGGTCCTTCGTCCATGAACGCCAACGACTCGTCATCACACTTGGAGAAAAGCTGTTCAGTTCAGAAGACGGCCGTGAGGGAGGTGCAGAGGTCTCAGTCCCTCAGCCCCCGCAGACTCCCTCATTCTGCTAAGAGATATTTGTCCTTCACTTCATGTGTGCATGCATCACCTGAGAGGATAACAAGCACAGCTTGGGGCAGCAAAATGTCTTCCACTCCACGCTGAATGTTTAGGATGAGAGGATAACACTACAGTATAGTCTGCTTACTTCTGTGCTGCAATGTATCCTGGAAAAAGTCATATGTGTGTGTGAATGTGAGTGGATGTTGTCTATCTGTGTTGGCGATGGGGTGGCAACTTCTCCCACCCAGTCCACCCTCCCCCACCCCGAGAGGTACAGGTGGTAGAAAATGAATGGAAGGATTGCTATGATGTCATGCACTTCGCAACTATTATCTGCTGTTATAATCTTCATTTCTAGCATTTAAACTGAGAATGCATGCAGTTTCTGGGTCCATTCCACAACATTAAATGTGTATGATAAAATTAACTGTAAAATAGTTGTTTTTTTTATTTATTACACAAAGTATAATGCACATTGACCTGAATGTACATTTAATAAATATGATTTAATTTGAATTGAACACTGAAAAAAACATTTGTTACCTGCCCTTTATCTAAATTAGGCTTTATTATGAAATACACTGTAAAATATTTCTTACATGTTTGTGTTACTCCTTATCCAACTATAATTTACAAATATTTTTACTAGTATTTTTGTTAAAATTCCCACTTTAGTCCCTGGGTTTTTACTCAGCCCTGTTACCCTAACAGGGTCAAACTCAAGGCCGGAGGGCCAGATCTGGCCCGCCACATCGTTTTACGTGGCCCGAGAAAGCCTGAAAGTAATGTGCATCAATAAAGTACTTCATCTTTCTTACTAAACGTATTTGTTTTTTTTAATTTTGACCGGAAAATTGCATGTATTGCATACAACTGCATGTCTTCTAAACTATCTGACCTTGCAAAAAACATTATATTAACACAGAGGTGTCCAAAGTGCGGCACGCAGCTCCAGTTTTGTTGGCATATTGTTGGATAAAAAAAACAGTAATAATGCAAAAAAAGAAAACATTTGTGATGTAAAAATGTTATACTAATAACTCAGGGGTGTCCAAACTTCTTCCAACAAGGGTTGCTTACTGAAAAGTCAAAGTATGTGGGGGTTATTTAGATTTTTTTTTTCCGTAAAGAAAAAAGATTAAAAAGGATGTTATACATTCTGTATTTAAAGACAAAATTTAAGGTCAGCTTCTTGTTATAAGTGACACTGACAGTGTTTTATTATAGTATACAAATTTTAGATTTGGATTATTATGTCTTTTTTTCACATTTTTACTGTTGTTTTACCTGCATCTGTAATAATTAATAATTGTACACTTTGTCACCTATAAAACACAGCTGGCACTAAGTTGTATCTTTAATTATATGTCATGTGTGTTTAAAGCATTTTCTTACCAAATAAAAAGATATCAGAATGGTTCCCACATACTTTGACTTTTTAGTATGTTGTAAAAGGTTTCGACACCCCTTTATTAGTAACATACAGTCAAGAAAATAAGTATTTGAACACCCTGCTATTTTGCAAGTTCTCCCACTTAGAAATCATGGAGGGGTCTGAAATTTTCATGGTAGGTGCATGCCCACTGTATGAGAGATAACCTAAAAAGAAAAATCCGGAAATCACAATCTATGATTTTTTAACAATTTATTTGTGTGATACAGCTGAAAATAAGTATTTGAACACCAAGATTAATATTTGGTAGAGTAGCCTTTGTTTGCAATTACAGAGGTCAAACGTTTCCTGTAGTTCTTCACCAGGTTTGCACAGACTGCAGGAGGGATTTTGGCCCACTCCTCCACACAGATCTTCTCTAGATCAGTCAGGTTTCTGGGCTGTCGCTGAGTAACACACACTTTCAGCTCCCTCCAAAGATTTTCAATTGGATTTAGGTCTGGAGACTGGCTAGGCCACTCCAGAACCTTGATATGGTTCTTATGAAGCCACTTCTTGGTTTTCCTGGCTGTGTGCTTTGGGTCATTGTCATGTTGGAAGATCCAGCCACAACTCATCTTCAATGATCTGACTGAGGGAAGGAGGTTTTTGGCCAAAATCTCACAATACATGGCTGCAGTCATCCTCTCCTTAATACAGTACAGTCGTCCTGTCCCATGAGCAGAAAAACACCCCCAAAGCATGATGCTACCACCCCCATGCTTCACAGTAGGGCTGGTGTTCTTGGGATGGTACGCATCATTCTTCTTCCTCCAAACACGCATAGTGGAATTATGACCAAAAAAGTCAATTTTGGTCTCATCTGTCCACAAAACTTTCTCCCATGACTCCTCTGGATCATCCAAATGGTCATTGGCAAACTTAAGACGGGCCTTAACATGTGCTGGTTCAAGCAGGGGAACCTTCCGTGCCATGCATGATTTCAAAGCATGACGTCTTAGTGTATTACCAACAGTGACCATGGAAACAGTGGTCCCAGCTCTTTTCAGGTCATTGACCAAGTCCTGCCGTGTAGTCCTGGGCTGATTCCTCACCTTTCTTAGCATCATTGAGACCCCACGAGGTGATATCTTGCATGGTGCTCCACTCCGATTGAGATTGACCGTCATGTTTAGCTTCTTCCATTTTCTAATGATTGCTCCAACAGTGGACCTTTTTTCACCAAGCTGCTTGGCAATTTCTCCGTAGCCCTTTCCATCCTTGTGGAGTTGTACAATTTTGTCTCTGGTGTCTTTGGACAGCTCTTGGGTCTTAGCCATGCTGAATGTTTGGGTCTTACTGATTGTATGGGGTGGACAGGTGTCTTTATGCAGGTAACGACCTCACACAGGTGCATCTGATTCAGGATTATACAGTGGAGTGGAGGAGGACTTTTAAAGGCGGACTAACAGGTCTTTGAGGGTCAGAATTCTAGCTGATAGACAGGTGTTCAAATACTTATTTTCAGCTGTATCACACGAATAAATTGTTAAAAAAATCATAGAATGTGATTTCTGAATTTTTCTTTTTAGGTTATCTCTCATACAGTGGGCATGCACCTACCATGAAAATTTCAGACCCCTCCATGATTTCGAAGTGGGAGAACTTGCAAAATAGCAGGGTGTTCAAATACTTATTTTCTTGACTGTATATTCCAAACATTTTCTGTTAGAATAAAATGCTTGTCTTCTTGACTTATGATTTTAAAAGCAAGTACGTTATCCATCAATTTGTATGTAGAAAAAAAAACCTAATCCATAGGGAATTGTGTATTAATGAGGATATTATACATTATAATTCATATATATTTGCTGTTACAAGTGGCCCTCTGAGGGCAGACATAAGTGTGATGTGGCCTTAAATATAAACCAGTGTGATACCCCCTGTGGTAAATTCCACAAGTCACATTATCCAAAGGAAGATGCATCATTCAGGTCCTCTGCAGAAAAGTAAGTTTAGGCATTTATTTCTTTGTATACCGGTATTTAATATTTCAATTTTGATTATGATTAAGAGCTAAATAGTCCTGTTACCGAAATGTCTTTGTCAAAATCACTCGATGTAAATATTGTCAACATGCTCTTAGTATAAATGCCATGTGGTTATATTGCAAGTATTTGCTAATTCTATGCTAAAAACTCGCTCCTGTTACTCAAATGAGTCATTTTTATTCAGATTTGGAACTTTGTACAATGAATACAATGAAATAAGGCTGCCTGAGGTGGGCCAATACATATTTTGAGTAGTTTTAGATTTAGAGTTAAAAAGACAGAAATTGGAATTTTTGTATTTTTAGAAATAAACGGTTCCGATGCTGACTAACATGTCAATTTTTCACATTATATCATTAAATAGTGCAGTTCTGTATGAAATAGATCATAAAGCCTGTCTAAATATTGCTTTTCATAAGTAAAAATGCTGATAATGTTGCTTTAGTTCTTTCAAAGACAGTGACGGTAGAAATGTTCACTTTTTGACTAAAAACAACAGTCTTCAAGATGTACTCCTCTAGTATTGACTTTGACTTATTAGAGAAACATCAGTCATTTGACGACATTTAAAAACATATCTCACAACCCGTTTATTGTTTTTTAAGCTGGGTGGTGCTCGTAAAAGCAGTTATCAAAACATATTGAAAATCAACTGTACAGTATTCATTAGGGGAACTAATATTAACTCAAAATGTGAAATAAAAAATGTACAATGTGAGCGCTAATAGTGCAAGAAGCTATAAAACATGCTTGATAGAATTTACAACATCTCCAATGTCTGTTTTCTTGATTCTAGTCCGTGTCCATGTCACTGTCTCCCCCGATTGACCTGAACTCTTCGCTCTCCTCGTCCTCACTGAGCTGGACCTGAGAGAGCACGGCGGGGCCTCTCCTGCGCGCGTCCTCCTCTTCATCTTCCTCCTCCTCCTCGCTGTTGCCGTCTGCTGGTAGCTGCCAAGGCTGGGACAAAAGAGAGGGTCAGTGTCAGGACAGGCAATCTGACAACAACAAAAAAAACATCTACTTCCTGTCAGTCTACCTGCTGTGTGTATGGTGCTGGCGTGGTGTTGTGTCTCTCCAAGTCCATGAACGACCATTTTGTCCCCTTCTCTTCGTACTGGAGGCCCGAGAAAGGAAATGACAGTGCAGCGGAATTACACTCACAGCTGTTTCTATGGTAACCTCATTTAGCTACACAGGAGCCAAAATATTTGATAGCAATATTATAAAGGCATATTATCTGTGCGGTGCAGTGCTCATAATTAGGGATGGGAACCGATGTAAACGCTAGTAACTAGACCAGAGAAAAAAAGTATGTGCCTCATTTAGGGCACATTGGAATCGTTACATTACGAATTCCCGGGAATCAATACTGGTACTCACCTCTACCAATTCCCAGTACTTTTGTGTGTGTTCAAATGTTTTAAAAAATGTTTTATTTCACACTGAACACTTAGCTGTGCTGTCCAGTTTTTAAATTTGGTTTTCTTACACTTCTGTGTCTCATTTGGGAGTATTATATTGTAGATTTTTGCATTTCTTTGCAAATCCAAGACGTTAGATGGCAGTAGTGTGTAGGCAAAGCAGTCTTTGCCGTTTAGCGGAATGTACCAGACAAGTCACTTTGTAGGTCCTGTTGTGACCTACAAAGTGTGTAACTGTAAGTACCGGTATTGTACTTATTGCACACCAACTGTTTGATTGTAACGTGCATCTTAGTTGTAGTTTTCATTACCAAATTTGGAGGTGTTGAAATCGCCATGTAAAATTGCTAAAGCAAATGTTTATCTATGGCAAATCCAATGTAAATTAGCATCGAGCTAGCGCATTTTGAAAAGTAGAGCCTTACTGTACTTTTGAGCGCCTACTTCTTGCTTTGCTGGTATGAAAAATTGTAACATTACCTAAAGCAGGGGTGGCCAACCCATTAATCGCGATCGACCAGTCGATCTTTGGGATACTACTGGTCGATTCCGAAAATATTAGAAAAAAAAAAAGTATTAATATGACATCAGTGACACCCCCACCTCAAGAATAACCAACAGACTCGCAAATTTGATAAAACCCAACACCAAGAATAGACATTTGAAAGGCAATTTAAAATACAAACGTAAATAAAGAATAGTGAACAACAGGCTGAATAAGTGTACGTTATATGACGCATAAATAACCAACTGAGAACGTGCCTGGTATGTTAACGTAACATATTATGGTAAGAGTCATTCAAATAACTATAACATATAGAACATGCTATACGTTTACCAAACAATCTGTCACTCCTAATCGCTAAATCCCATGAAATCTTATACGTCTAGTCTCTTACGTGAATGAGCTAAATAATATTATTTGACATTCTACGGTGTGTTAATCATTTCACACAGAAGTTGCCCAAACTATGGAAAAAACTGCGACTTATAGTCCCAAAAATACGGTATGTATATATATATATATATATATATATTTACACATATGTATACACGCATATATACACACACATATATATATATATATATATATATATATATATATGTATATATATATATATATATATATATATATATATATCCATCCATCCATTTTCTACCGCTTATTCCCTTTGGGGTCGCGGGGGGCGCTGGAGCCTATCTCAGCTACAATCGCGCGGAAGGCGTGGTACAACAAAGCAAGATCTACCCCTGTGTCAACTAAGTTAATATATATATATATATATATATATATATATATATATATATATATATATATATATATATATATATATATACATACATACATACATACATATATATATATGTATATATATATATATATATATATATATATATATACACATATACATATATATATATATATATATATATATATATATATATATATATATGTATATGTATATATATATATATATATATATATATACACATATATATATATATATATATATATATATATATATATATATATATATATATATATATATGTATATGTGTTTGATTTTACGTGATCAGTCGTACCAACTGATTTTGGTCGGTGCCTATAAAAGTACCGAATTCGGTAGCCATCCCGTAGTCATAATGCTGTTATCGCTCCTTATCCTCAATTAAACGCCTCACCTGAGAAAGTTGAGCTGCTGCTCTCCTTTGTGCGTTATCCTCCTCGTCTTCCTCCTCTTCCTCACTGATACCGTCGTCGTCTGCGTTTCCCCTGTTCAGGGGCTGCATCTGACTGCGGCTCTCGGTCTCCTCGAAGCTGCCATAACTGGGAAGTAAAACAGTGTAAAAACATAAACCAAATTGCCCCATTTCCGTCAGTCTTTGGATGATGAGTGGCTGAAAAAAAGTTTGCTAACCACTGCTTTAGTGGTACGAGAGACTCAAGTTCCATGTACCTGATGTTGCTGTCTTCCATGTGGTGTCCGTCATCAGCCCCGGTCCCTTCATACGACATCATACTCTCATCCTGCTCCATGCCCATGCGCGCAGTCTCCTGCGCTCGCCGTGGTGGGGGTGGAGGTCGCACATCCGCCTCTCTATCAGAGTCGCTGCCACTCTCAGACAAATGAATGGCTAAAGAGAGAATGGGACAGATGACCAGTTAAAATAGTGCACTGTAGTCTTGGTAACACTTCTACATATGCAATGTTAGAGTTTCTTCACTCACATGAGAATGGATTGTCCCCCTCCTCCTCACTGGCGTCGTCCTCGCCGTCAGACATGAGCAGATCCTGATATAACACACTGGCATGGGCCAAGGAGTTAGATCGGCGGTCCTCATCCTCATCCTGGCGGTTGTGCATGCGTCTGCGAGGAGGGAGCAACATCTCCTCGTCATCTTCATCGTCGTCTTCTAGATCTCCTTCCGCATCCTCCGCCTGAAAGGGGACGCATGGGGATGTCATCAAGCAAACAACAAGGACTTTAAATGAAACTATAATATAATTTAATTACTTTAATTCATTTAGAACACAACATAACAAAAACAATTCAAACAGACCAGAATTTAGAAAAAAAAAAGGCGTAAATAGGAATGTTCTGATCAAAGTTTTATGCTGCTCTGATCACATGTATTAACTGTACAGTTTTTTATGTATTTATGGCTCGGGATCTTTCTGTGTGGAGTTTGTATGTTCTCCCCGTGACTGCGTGGGTTCCCTCCGGGTACTCCGGCTTCCTCCCACTTCCAAAAACATGCACCTGGGGATAGGTTGATTGGCAACACTAAATTGGCCCTAGTGTGTGAATGTGAGTGTGAATGTTGTCTGTCTATCTGTGTTGGCCCTGCGATGAGGTGGCGACTTGTCCAGGGTGTACCCCGCCTTCCGCCCGATTGTAGCTGAGATAGGCTCCAGTGCCCCCCGCGACCCCAAAAGGGAATAAGCGGTAGAAAATGGATGGATGGATGGATGGATGGTGACTGGTGAGTGCTATTGACAGTTTAACAAAATCAACATGATATTAAAACTAGTTCCTTATTCTCTTTTATTACATACAATTGTTTGAGCAAAGTTAATGCTTATGTTCTTTAAATGTTAGTTCTAGGTTTGGTTCTAATTGACCAAGGGAGAACCATTAGCTGACATTCTTTTAACGTTATGTGTATGCTGGATCAAAGTGGACAAACACGGAGGAGGGAAGAGGAGAGGACAAGCTATGCTAGCCGTGGCGCTTAACTAGAGTTGGAATGTGTAGTGAACAAGAAAATAATAAATGCTTTGTACACTTAAACAGAAGGCTAACAGCAGAAAGGAACCAGCTAAGAAGAGTAATTTAGCAAGTAGATTAATGAATCAGGAGAGACAATCATACAATCATGTTCAGAGACAATCACTTTCAGCCTGATGTATTGGCTTTTTGGGACTCTTATTGAGTTAGCAAAATGAAAAAACTTGTCGATAGAGGAAAAAAACAAATAAAAGGCACAGGTGCTGAGACATGACTAGGAAAACTACGGTGCAGAAGCAAGTAGAAGGCTCCGCCTCCTGTACAATGAGTAGCCCTGCATTCTGCCTGCCAAGCGTTCTTGCACAAAGACATGGTTCGCACACAAGGGCATATTTGGCGTGATCAAACGATTAAAAGGTTCGTAAATCAAAGGGTTCACAAATAGAGGGCTTCGTAAATCGAGGTTCCACTGTATATTAACAATATACAATATAATACAATCCAAATATAATAATTCAAGATTTTTAACTAATCAATTTATAATCAATCCCTAAAGATTCCTACCTCTAGTATCAACCCGAAAATACACAACCTTCTAAATTGAGATTTGCTAAAATAAAATATGTCCCTTTATTTCCCAAAATCAGTGAAAACCCCAACAGAAAAACAAAAATACAGTGAAAGATAATAAAAACTCAAAAAAAGTAATATAAATTATATTTCTTAGCTACTCGATGATGACGACTCTGCTTTATTGTTCATATTATCTTCACAGCAACTCTAAAAAAACCTAACTTTGTCACCTTGCCAAACTTTTCAAGCGGGTGTAAAAGAGGCATCTGTCTGAATCACGAGTGGGCGTGAGTGTCAGAAAGAAAAGCTCTGACTTGCCCAGTCATTGTCATCACCTGCTGGTGTATAATGTATACATCTCTATAGCACCCCCCTTTTTTAAAAGAGAATATACCATACTAAACTCGCTTAAATTTTGTATTTATTGCAGGAAAGTTATAAAACATTTAAAGAGAGGTCTTCCTTGACCCATGCATGCTTGTCCACAAAGTTTATTGTGAATGGTTGAACAGAACACATAAAAAACAGTGATGTAAACCACTTTACTGGAGGTAATAATACAGTAGTACTACTCACAGGAGCAGGTGTTTTCGGTTTGCCATCATCTTCCTCCTCAAAGCCTTCAATATCCACATCCGACTCTTCTTCTCTGTTCCTTCTGCGAGCCTGAGGAGCAGAGAGATCACGTTTGAGCGCTCTCTCAACAAAATCTTCTTTAGAGACATGATAGTCAGAGGAGGTGAATGAGGAGAGCTGGGGAAGCAAGCCTTGTCTCGCTCCATACCTGCCCCCCCCTCTTCTCACGAGCAACCCCTAGAGGTCCGTCAGAGAAAAGACAGCCGGACGCCCTGGACGGGCCTGAAGCACCGCTGTCAAACAGATCAGCAGGCTGGCCAACAAAGGGGAAAACACACAACAGAGATGTCGGTGTGGCAGCAGGAGTGAAGGAGAAGCAAATACGGTGGGGAGGAAAGGAGACAAGACAGTGAAGACACTACTTGACAGTCTGGGGAAAAAAGCTTTTAGAGGAAATAGTAAAGGCAGTAGTAGAACTCGAGAGAACGCTGGATAAGTTTTGATGTCAGTGTGGTGTTTCATGATTATGTGGACGAGACTGCTGTCATACCTGTGCTATGTATGGCGAAGATGTTGCACTGAGCCTCTGCAAGTCCATGAAAGACCCCTTGGATGAGGACATGTCCTTATCCAAGTCATCATACTAGGGGCACAAGAAACATCAGTAGTATGTTTCATTGTGCTCAAATCAATAAGACATTTGTGCTTGCAAAGAAACACTTTATGGAATAAACTTTCTATGCTTGTTTATGTTTGCTTTGAAACAGGGGCGTGCGGACTGGGACAGAAATTTGGGCCTAAACTTTCTGGTCCGGACAGGCCCACTGGAAAGCACCGATATTCATACTATTTTATTTGGACCTAAATTAACTCCGATGCTTATTTTGGACTAATACAAACACATGGTAATCAAATTGTTCAATCATTTATTTTTAGTGCAAAAATGACAAAATTAACAAAAACATTTTTAAATAAATTACAAATAAAGCAAATAACTATGTGACAATGGACTTTATTCCAACCCCAGTTTATTGATGTTGAATTGGTTCTGGACATGACCGTGATAAATACATTTCAGGGAATCAGTAATTATAAATAAAAAAATTTCATAGCAAAAGTATTAAAAAAAAAAATCTGTTTACGACCTTCTAAATACGTTTAACGTTATGAGAGCCCTCTAGACATGATATAACACCATTTGGTCATCTTTTTACTCTTTTAATCAAATATACTGCCTGAGGTTGAGCCAACCAGTGGCCACGATTCTGAACAGCGATACTCTGTTTGGTTTAGTCTCCCCTAATGGCCAATTTGACTGTAGTATTGTTATTTTTAGTTTATCTAGCCATTTTTATGCTTAATAAAGGTTTAATTTAGGACCAAACATTTGTAAAATACGCTTTAAAATAACAAAAATGTGTTTAAAAAAATCTGCCATTTGGTGAAGCCGCAACTATTGAAGCACAATGTGGCGAGGGACAACTGTATTTCACTTAATCCGGGCCGGGGTTCGATCCCGTACACTATACTTCAAAAAGCAGGCACACAAACCACTACACAACCAGACGCTGACAAATTACAGGGTAGAGTTTGCCTTTAAATTCTGTTTATGGTGACAGAGTAGGAAGAGGCTGGGAATTTGTATGCTGTAAAATTTGATGTCATTTGACCTTTTACAAGCTATTGTCTCACATGACCGGGTGAGTTCTTGTATACTAAGGCAAGGTGCACCAAAAAATATGTTAGATAAATAAACGGGCGTCCCATCAATCGGCCCAAAAGGAAAAAACTAGGTACTCCTGATGGCCAATCTGCCCCTGCTTTGAGAGCTGGTAAAGCTAGTAAGAGGATAAGATTGGACTTTATTGACATTGCAACTTAAAAAGAGGACCAGACGGATGTGTCGTACCTGTGGCATGTATGACATATGGGTCATGTCTAGACTCTCAAAGTCTACAGCATCCAGAGCAGCTTCTTTGGCAGTGGCGATGTCCTTTTCAAGCTGAGTCAAGTGTTCATCATACTGAAGGCACAAGAAAAGGACATTTGATATACTTACTGTGTAATTTTTTAAATGTGGTATGATCATTTTTGCTTTAAGAAATAAACCTCAGAATGTTTACTAAATGCTGTCAATGTTGCTAGTTTACAGTATACTATATAAGAATATACAACAGTACACGTCAAATCGTACGAAAACCCAAACAATTTTTTCCCATGAGAAAAAACGTTAATCTAATTAATCCGTTCACCCAAAAATAATAACACGAAATACATTTTATAGAGAATATTAATATAGAGAATATTTATAGTTATAGTACCATGCAGAAAACTTTATTTATATTTATATAAATGCCGAATTAAATTAATATGAATTTTGTTTGAGGCAGCAATGAGCGGCGAGCAAGAAGAAGGTAGACGGGTTCATTCTTGATTTTAATAGTGTTTCCCATCTTATCAAGGTGATGGCACACACAATTTTCTTTGGCCCCTGGTGGTTTAGTTTGCAGTTGTACTAATTTTTTTTTAAAGGGCACAGAGGCTTCTAGTGTACCGTATTACATGGACTACAGTCACATTTGTTTTATAGTTAGACTGGTCATGCGACTTTTAGTCAGGTGCGACTTATGTACACTTAACCATTCTATATCATTCTGAAGTATTTGGACAGTTTTGCATTTATAGGCAACATCATAAAAACTCTGTCACTGTTAAGATCAGGGATTTATGCTGATGATTCTGATCATCCATGAGTTAGATTGGCCAAAACCAATACCAATACCGATCACATCTACCGGTATTAACTAATTTCTTCCATTTATCTTTGGTGAGTGCGATTGTCAGTTTAACATCAACAAAATTCCTTCCTTGTTTGCTAGTTCCTTATTCCCTTTTATTGCATAGAATTGTTGAGCAAAACAAAGTCAATAGTACACAATAACTAAACAAAAGTAAAAACTACTCTTTTAAATCTTTTGTTTTTTTGCACTCAAAGTACCCCCGTATCCAGAGAATTATTCCTTAAGTTTGTAACAAAAACAAACAATGTTGAGAAAATATAAATATCACTCTTGCATCAATCATATACTGATACTACCGGTACTCCTGGTATAGACACTACCAATTTATAGATCGACCTGTGTTCCCCTTAGATCAAACCTAGACAAATTAAGGCCCGGGGGCCGCATGCGGCCTGTTAAGCTTTTCAATCTGGCCCACAGGACATTCCCAAATATTTTTTTTAGATCTTTAAGATGGAAACTGTAGCTGCCATTATGATGTGCAGTGATGTCTTTAAATGACCGTAAGTCTTGAACTATACAAAGTATTTCAATGGTTGGAATCTGCGCTTTTGCATGATATACTAGTTACTATGGTAATCTAAGTCACAGCAGCTCAGACGAGGCACTAAGCAGTGTGGGTGGGGAGCGTTTCTACAGAGTGTTTCCAGAGCGGCCAGCCTGAAATACGGGTTTCAGGGACAGACGCAGAAAGAGATTTTTTACAACAAAGTTCTAAAGCTTAGTGATATATCAGATATATCAGATGTAGGTTTTCTTTTACCCTTCGTGTTCATATTTCGCTGCGTTTGTTGCATCGCTTGATTGTAAAATATGTCGATCGAGAGGGGGTGTGACGCTCATATGTTGTCAATATTCAGTGTTTTATCGTTCGTAGTTAATATTGTAAATCCCACATTCTTTATTTTCATGTACATTCTAGGTGTCTCATTCAGTAAAATAATTTACAATTCCATTACGTTTTTTCAGGCGGTCTGTCATAAAGGTTTTAGCATTTAATCCGACATTATTGTGAGGTTTTGTATTAGTGTTCCTAAAAATAGATATACTGACCCCAGACACATTTTCTTATCTAAATTTGGCCCCCGAGTCAAAATAATTGCCCAGGCCTGCCTTAGGTGTTGTGTACGGACTCTGACAATGCAGATACACTAACAGTTGTTAAATTATCTTCTCTTTAGATTAGGGTGTACCCCGCCTTCCGCCCGAATACAGCTGAAATAGGCTCCAGCACCCCCCGCCATCCCGAAAGGGACAAACGGTAGAAAATGGATGGATACATTTGTAGTAATCTACTATTGTATTAATTACCTGTTAATATTTACTTACTTTCTGCTGCTACGTCATTCCATCTATACTTCTTAAACTTTACTAAGCACTTATTTATTGCTGTTGTTTAAAGCTAGCTTAGCAGTTAGCTTAGTTATTAGTATGTTGCTGCTTGCTTGTAACATTTTGGCTGTGTAACATGTTTAGCCTCGTCCTCCAGTGATATAATCTTTGATAATGATACTTAAGATACTAAGTAATGCAGTTTTTTGCTATAATGGTTAATAAGATTATTATTTTTAACTTAGGGGAGTGGCTTCAACACTGTTTATTAAAAACACAAAATGTTTTAATTGGGTACACGAAATGATATGCAGGCAAACGGACGACTTTGGTAGGTGCAATGTTTGACCATTTGGTAACCGAGATGGTATACGAAAACTTTGGCCAAATGTTGGACTAAAAATAAATATAGTGCCAGCGTTTGTGATCAACATTGAAAGACATTAATCGGCAATGGCGATCACATACTTTATAACGAAAATAATACAAAATACGAAAATCATGGGGCAGCGTGGCTCGGTTGGTAGTGCGGCCGTACCAGCAACTTGAGGGTTCCAGGTTCAATACCCGCTTCCGCCATCCTTGTCACCTACTCAGTGGCCTAGTGGTTAGAGTGTCCGCCCTGAGATCGGTAGGTTGTGAGTTCAAACCCCGGCCGAGTCATACCAAAGACTATAAAAATGGGACCCATTACCTCCCTGCTTGGCACTCAGCATCAAGGGTTGGAATTGGGGGTTAAATCACCAAATATGATTCCCAGGCGCGGTGCCGCTGCTGCCCACTGCTCCCCTCACCCCCCAGGGGGTGATCAAGGGGATGGGTCAAATGCAGAGGACAAATTTCACCACACCTCGTGTGTGTGACAATCATTGGTACTTTAACTTTAACTTAACTGCTGTTGTGCCCTTGGCAATATATTTTACCCACCTGCTCCCAGTGCCACCCATACGGTCTTAAATGTAACTTGGAGACTGGGTTTCACTATGTAAACCGCTTTGGGTCACTAGAGAAAAGCGCTATATAAATATAATTTACTTTACACTTAACTAGAATACTGATTGGTGGTCGATTGATTGGCATGTGTAACAACTATACGCTGCTTCTGTGCGACACTGAAAATGAAGAAGTCAATAGATTCTGCGATTTTGAATGAGATCGGGAGCTTGGTGAACTTGCTTACGAGTAAATTGCTTGTTGGACTTGCTGGCTTGTTATGTTTATTGAGCCCTTTTGGCCTACCAGGTATGCTTTTTATGCTATTGTGTTGCTAAAAAGTATTTGTTACTTTACCATACCAATTCAGTCTGTGGTTTACCATACCAATTCAGTCTGTTGTTTCTATGTGCAATTGTGTAGTTTAAGAATTGTGGATGTGTTAAGTAAACATAAACATAAATTGGTAACATACATTTCTAAATAAATGCAACTTACAGTCCAGTGAGACTTATATATGTTTTTTTCTTCTTCGTGACACGTTTTGACTGATGCGACTTACACACTGAAATTACCTTTTGTCTGGAAAATACTATAATTGAACTAGAGAGAGGGGTGAGTAGGCTAACACAGGCGCATTTTCTAATAAAGACAGAGTTAGATTCACACAGTGTATTAAAAACAAAAAATGTTTTTCTTGGGTACGCGAAATGATATGCAGGCAAACGGACAACTTTGGTAGGTGCAATGTTTGACCATTTGGTAACCGAGATGGTATACGAAAACTTTGGCCAAATGTTGGTTGATAACCTAATCCTACAAAAGTGGGCTGTAAGAAAACTGAGGTACCCCTGCACTAGATACATCTATACACCAATTGTTTGATTCTTTCGTGATGCCAAGTACTCCAAAATACCTCATCCAAGGTCAAACTGCACACATTGACGATATCAAGAGCAGTCTTTGTGTACGGACTGTCACGGCCTGTCAAAGACACAGAAACAAACAATATTATATTTTTCTGTTCTTCAGAACTCCATGTCTCAAACTGGTGAACACACTCACCGTTGTACTTGATGCTGTTGGTGTGTATGAGAGTAACATCTGAGAGGAACACGTCTCTGTTCTGGTATTTGTGTTTGGAGATGTTCTGATGATTTGGGTAACACATAGATACATATTTGTAACGTTTTTCTTTAATGTTGTTTGTTTCAAAGTTAATAAGTCCTCACCTTGCGAATGCTCTCCAAGTCCATGGGGTCTATTATCACTTTGTAATAATCAGGCACAAACTTTTTGTTGACGGGATGGTGAAACGGCCATGACTACAAAAGGGCGGGAAATTAGTTTATTTAATGTTATATTTAACAACAAACCAGCACATCCAAATACAAAAAACTTACATCAGGAACCACCATCATCTTCTGGGTAACAATATTGTCCAGAATGAAAGAGAAAGCCACCTGATCATCATCATCCAGTAATGGATTGATGGCCTTTTCAAGCCTAACAAGTCTGTCCTCTTTCTGTGAAGGCACACACAAATATGAATAATTAACCATCATTGAAATACGACATTGAATAAAAAATGGCGTAACAGTCACACGCGCCTCTTTCAGTTTAGCATCACAAAGGTCCAGCATTGACTGCGCCACTTGTGTGATTGGATGTTTCGCTCCTATAACGATAAGCACAGCCCAAGATGGTTTGAATTCAAAAGTTATTTTCAAAGCACCATGTCTCACCGTTGTATGTGGCACTGTTCTTAAAGATGAGCTCTACTGCTTCTCGGAACTCCTCCCTGGACGGGTACATTCGTTTGCGCACGTTCTCCCTGAGCGTCTGTAGGTCCATGGGCCGCGTGATGATCTTGTAGTAGTCCTTCACAACCTTGGCATTGACTGGCGTGTGGAACGGGTATGTCTGGAGGAAGAAAAGTCTTCAGCACTTTGTATGCAAACATTAATAGAGGAGTTGAATGATGCTTACATTAGGGTGGTCCCGCATATCATTAATGATGCTCTCAAGCACAGAGGATAAGGTCACCATAGGGTCCGTGCGTCTGCGATGGATCGCCTTGTGTGGTTTCTAGAAGTATGAAGAAAATATGTCAAAATAGCCTCAATTTAATTTCCTGTTAAAACATGCTCTGAAGCCTTTTTTGCTTACGATGAGGTAATCACAATGCAAAGCATTGCCAACTCGTCTCTTCTTCTTCGGAGGAAGTTGTTGCTTGGGGAACTTGAGCACTAAAGATTTTCTCCGCACTTCATCAGCACTGCAAAATAATGAATGTTAAAAATGAAAAATCCAGAATTTGATTAATTAAAATGTTAAAATGACAAAGCTAATTATCTACCTTTCAATGAGTTGCTTGCCAAGCACGATCTTTGTGCCCTCCACCTTGATCAGCTCCTCGTTATCATTGTGAATGACCGTCTTTTCTAGCTCCTCCTCCTGCTCCTCAGTCATTGCGACTGGGTTAGAAGGTGGTGCGTTGGTCTGATAGTAGAGTGGGCAGAATTTGTTCGTCCTCATGTGCCCGATGGCGCCGCAGGCACCGCACTTTAACTAGGGAAAACAGTCAAAAAATTAAGGAGCATGAATACACATCAGTGAAGAAAAATACTTAACTTACTTGTACTACATTCATCCATACTTATATTAATTGGGATGTGTACCAAAACTTGGTGCCATAGCGATGTAAACGGATTTAGAAAATTTTGCTGCTATCGCTGCCTCTTTTTGGTGCTAAGAGCAGGCAGAAATGATGTACCGGTAAGTAACGTAGCGTCACGACGCGTGATTTGCCATTCACCAACGATCCGGCTCTTTGACATTTGACTTTGCTACCTTTTTGACGTGAAAAAGACATTGCTTTTTTCGGCAAGATTAACAGCGGAAAGGGGAGACGAGAGTGATGAATGTTGCTAAAGATTTAGAGACTACACATTGGAAATGTGAGCAATGTGTGTTTAGCTGTGTAATGTTTTGTTTCACTGTAAAGAGAAATTTACAGATAATACACACATTGGAGTTGGATGTTTTTTGTTTAACAAAGTTGGGTCTTTATTTCTTACAATTTGTTCTAATTTGAGCATATATAAAGGAATATAAAATACATTTTCCATAACATTTGACATCATTATATTTTAACTTCAGGAATTCCTTTTCTAAGTTATTTTGGTAAGAAATCAGTTTAAGAAACAAGAAAATCTGAGTAGGTATTTAGAAGCAAAAGACTGTGCACTTAAAATCTCCCATAAAAAAGCAAAAGGTCCCATCACTGTTCCGACTCCCGACAGAGGCCCACAAAGCTTGACACTCTTTTTAAACTTTATTGCTGACTTTACCTCGCCAACAGCAGTGCTGTTCCAGCACCGTATTCAAATTTGTATACACATTTTTTCCGTCGCGCTCTACACCTGCAGCGCAATTCTTTCTCATTATCTACCAATTACACTCAGAATGAAATGCATTCCCCAACCCCAGAATTCTGATCATCAACATTGCAACCCGCGCAAGTCGTCTAACTATTAATATTGTTCAATGAATACACAACTCTTGCATGTATTAACTAGCAACGGTAGATTTGTTCAGAACTGTATGCACTTAATTAGCAGAATGTAAACATGAAGTACATGCATACTGTAAAAAATATTTTGCACACTATTGGCTAGCAGTTTTATTTCATATTGGCGGATTTATTACTTAGTTATAATTGTATTTATATAATTGAAGTATTCAAATTAATATTATTTTTTTTACTTGGATGTCAAAAAATTCCAGGAGAACAAAAAACATTGTTTTTCGACAAAATAGTTATGTTTTCCTTTTTTCAAGTACCGGTTCTGGCACCGTTCAGCACCAATTTTAAACTGGTATAGAATAATACGTTGACATAATTTCTAATATCATCACGATATTTATCGAACATCCCCATTTATTATAATATGAACATCAAAATAGAAGAGGACTAAAAAAAGGACAGAAAAGAATATAGTATTTGGTCTGTAAGCTTACTTTTACCTTGAGGTCTGGTCTCTCTTTCATTTTCTTCGCCTTCTTTTCCGGTGGGCCCTTAAACTTGTCTTTCTCTTGATTTCGCTTTAACCTCCTAAGCTGCTCCTGGATACGACGGCGTTCCTTCCTCATTTCTTCTCTGTGCTGCTCGTCAAAGAGTGCAAACTTTCGTCTGAAGCCAAAAACAACCCCGAAAATTAATGAAATACACATGAATACCTTGAATCAAGTTGTCATTTAAATATGAAAAGAAGGTTGAAGTGGCAAAACTAACATGAATTCATCATCCTTAGTAGTCCTGATCCTGGTGTAGGCATCGATGACTGCAGACTTGCGCACCGTCTCGCAGCGCACATAGTCCTTACCATCCTCATCTCTGAAGGTTCGATAGATCTTAAGGCGACGTCCTGTGGCTGCAGAGTTGAGGCTCGTCACGGATGATGTGTCGTCATCCTTGTGGGAGCTGATGGACAATGAACTGGCTAAAAAAGCCAAAGGAATATAGTTACCTCGAATGTGTGTCTCGAAAGTGTCTGGCAAAAAAACGAACAAGCACAGATGATGACTCACACAAGACTTTGCGTCGCTCTTTGCGTCCCTTATGGTCACGGTCACTGTCCTCTCCCATTAGCATCCTGTGCAGCTCTCTCCGCTCCTGCTCTTCCCTTTCGCGTGACAGTTGTGAACTAGTCTTCTTGTTCTGCAGCATGTTCTCAATGTTCTTCCCCATTTCCTCAAAGTCACTGTCCTCTGCCGAGCTGCTGTCAGTGTCCGTGGACAGAACTTCTGTCGATTCTAGCACCCTGTGGTGAAAAAACAACAAAGCTGAGTGTTCCACAGACTCAATCAAGAATAACTTACAATATGTATTACTTGTTCTGCAGGTCAAAGATCCTCTGGCATTCTTCCTTGTACCGCTCCTGGTGCTCTGCGACGGAGAAACGAGAGCCTCTGGCAAACTTGCTCATGGGGCCTTCACCTGAACGCGCCTGTTCTGTTGACATGGTTCTCACTACGTCAATCACCTCCCAGCGGGAAAGCTTCTTGATCTAACATACGTACAAAACAACACAGTCACTTTCAAACTATTTAGAAATTTTGTGTCCAAGTATGAGGAGAATGTTTTCATTATAAACTTACTTCTTCTTCCGGCACACCAAACTTGCGCAGAAGTTGCTTGGCATTCTTCAGTGAAAGTCTCCTCAAATCTGCATCGGTTCCTGTAACAGTCTTCTTAGCAGGCTGTGGCTCTTTATCATCCTGCAGGACAAAAATCACATGTTTTAGAATAGCTGTACACACAGGTCTAGAACATCGACAAAAAATCCAACATCTGGCCATTACACCAACAGGGGGAAAATTAAAAACCCTGTGTACATTTTTACCGATCTATTATATCAAAAACTTGGGCCAAAATATTGCTCTCTCACATTTCAGAGTAACTTAAAGCAGAGCTTTTAGTTACTCTGCTACCAAACTCTGGTACTCTCTCCCACTTGACATTTGCAACATTGACTGCCTTCATACATTTAAATCAAGACTCAAAACCCATCTGTTTAAAATTGCTTATGTATAATTATAAAATTGCCTCTACAATGTCCTCTATTTGTTTGTTACATGCTGATTTTATCCTTTTATTTAATTATTATCTTTTGATTATTTTATCTGTACATATTGATTATATCATTTGTTGTTTTATATAATTATCTTTATCTTTTCTGGGCATCTGGTCAGAATGCCCCCCGAACACTGCCCCAGGGAGGTGTTTCGGGCACGTCCGACTGGTAGGAGACCACGGGGAATCCTAGTTCTTGTTTTGCGTGGTTAAAAAGGCAGCCTACAAATTAAATAAGTTATTAATAGGTTGGTTGGGTGTGCAAACATAGCACGCTTTTTCTTGTCGTACACTTCATTTGAGCGTACTATAAACAAATATGGCGTCTTCACTGTTTCAGAGGAAGACATGTCACGTGCTATTTGCACCAGAATGCCAGCATTGATACGACAGTTTTAAAAGCCTATGAAGACGCATGCTGCTAAAAAAGCTACTCCAAAAACAGCGGCAAAAAAAGGTGTGCACAAACTACAGTTAAATGTACATTTAAAGAATGATAGACATAAATAAGTTATTAGTTATTGGTAACAGTCTTGAGAAGCAGGAAGTGATCTGCATCGGCTGGAAAAAAACCCACAAAAGGTACATTTCTAGTTTGTACTATGAAACTAAGCCTATCTCCATTTGAATAATAAATACATTAAGAGACTGGGGATAGGTTGATTGGCAACACTAAATTGGCCCTAGTGTGTTAATGTGAGTGTGAATGTTGTCTGTCTATCTGTGTTGGCCCTGCGATGAGGTGGCGACTTGTCCAGGGTGTACGCCGCCTTCCGCCCGATTGTAGCTGAGATAGGCTCCAGCGCCCCCCGCGATCCCAAAGGGAATAAGAGGTAGAAAATGGATGGATGGATGTCTGTATTTTGCAGAAAGATTTACACATACATACCTTTTGTTGAGTGGGCTTATTGGGCACTTTGACGTAGGAAAAACCTTCTCCACAGCCTGTCGGATCAGCAACACCGGAAACTTCCAACAAGCATTTTCCCTTCATGGCAGAGATGAAGGCTCTTGTGGTGTTCCAGGGAGCTGTACGCACCTACAATGAGTAAGAATGAATGACAACTCTACTGGGGCCATAATATAGTAAGAAAGCAGTCACAACTGTAGAGACAAATACCTCATCATCAATCTTCATTTGAAAGTCCTCTTCATTCTCCTCCTCTGGGGCAAAAAATGATTTCTCGCCATACCCAGCATCCTGAAGGTAAGTCATGGTCAGATAACTTAAAGTGAAGCTTGTGTACATTATTTTGATGGAGATTTTTAGTGACATAACATGTTACCTTGAGTCTTTGCTCAGCCACCAGCATGCTATAGTAAGCACAGCACTGCTCTGGAGACACCACTGCTCGGATCTCCTCCTCCGTTGGCAATCTGAAATCAGGCTTAAGCACCCACCAGTTGGAATCCATCCCTGGCATCAAAATAAAACAATATTAGTGTATTCAGCCAAGCAGCAGTCAGTCCAGCAGTTTAAAAAACCCTCAAGGTACTAAAGTCAAGCGAGGGAGATACCGTATATATTGAAGCAACCCGAGGATTAATAAATTATATTTCTGTAAATGGCAGACTGCTTAGAGAATTAACTTGTTGGGCCTAAAATATCTAAACTGGTTACTGAACCATCCAACACTGTGATGTTATTGGTACATCAACTCCACATATTTTCTACAAATCTTCAATGTATCCTTTTTAGTCATTTACTAGTACAGTGGTAACTTGGTTTTCCTAAGCCTACTTTTGGTAGAATTTGTCACAATGCCACCAAAAGTTTGCCTGTTTTCATGTACCGCCTCAGTTATCGTATGGCCAAACAATGTACATAACAAACTACCGGTAGTCTGTTTACCAACGTAATCACGTATCATTCTGCGAAATCCAGTGCCCAGACAAAGAATCCCACGGGTTGGTGATTCAGTCTCTGTGCTTCTTTTATTGTGTGTGACTGCAAAATAAGCCACCACGGGACCAAAGAAAGTTGCAAGTGCCAGCACTTTGATAAAGAAAGTAAAAACCACTACTCATTCCTCGCCACACAGTGCTTCAAATGTTGTTTTGTTTCTCATGGTCAGAGTATTTCAGGTGCATATTGGCAAACATTTTACTAAGAAATGTACAGAGACATGCTGGATGAATACCAACACGTCCCATACAATCTGATGTAACTTGAGAGGTGCTGCAAAAAAGAATAGGCAAAGAGGAATGGGCGAAACTGCCCAAAGATAGGTGTGCCAAGCTTGTGGCACCGTATTCAAAAAGACTTGAGGCTGTAATTGCTGCCAAAGGTGCATCAACATTTGAGACATTTGTGATTAAGGGCTATATACGTAAACTTTGAATGATAGATTGAACAACGTATTAAGCTAAGGCTGTTAATACTTATGTATATGTGACTTTAGTTTTAATTAAAAAAAAAAAAAATCTAAACCTTTTTACTTTGTCGTTATGGGCAATTGTGTTTGGAATTTTGGGTACAAAAAATTAATTTATTACATTTTGGAATAAAGCTGTAACATAAAATGTGGAAGAAGTGAAGCACTGTAAATACTTTCCAGATGCATTGTACATAGAGAGATATTGACCAAAGGGGACTTCCGTTTCCATGCCAATGGATCCATTGTTTACAAACCTGTTTTTCATGTTAAGTGGAGAGTAAAACATCTTGTACTACTGCCTGACCAATAACCCACCTTCGCATTGGTGAGCCTTTGATGTGATTGATTATAATACAACAGCACCACAAACTACACGGCGGGCGGGACTTTCCACAATACTAGTGACACAGCTAGTGTCATCTTCGGCAAGAACAAGTTGATCAAGTTGACAAACAATTTACAAAACAAGTAACGGCCGCTGTTTTAACATATCAAAGCCCAGTTGCAACTCAGAGAAAATACTCAGAGAAAATACTCAGGCTGTGACAAAGTATTCCCATGTATTGACCGTACTGGAAGCCTCGACAACAATCAAAGCCTCCGGCTACTGGCAAGAAGAACATACTAAAGGCTATATATTGGGTAAATGAGTGTAAAGATGACTATATGGTTGTTACTTCATGTGTAGAGAGCTCTACTTATGTTAAAAAAACATATTTAGAAGGTTGTAAACAGTTTTTATACTTTAACTATGAAAATATTGCATTCATAAATAACAATCCTATTTCACAAAAATTAATTCACCACGGTCAGGCCCGTGAACCAATTAGACGGGAATTTAATAAAAGCAATCGCAGCAAAGTACAAAATGTGGCGTCTGGGTGACTTTCCCCTCCGCCTTATCAGCTCATCGCCGTCTTCGCCAACAAGAGTCTTCCCGAAAAGGTAAAAGGTTAATTTAGCCATTTCATTCATCATGTATATGTATTTTACATATTTATTCTCTATAAAATATATTTTGTGTCCATATTTTTGAGTCTTGGAACAAATTAATTGGATTTAGATTATTTCTTATTGGTAAAATTGCTCTGGCTTTTGAACGATTCGGTCTTCATCTTTAATAATAATAATGGATTAGATTCATATTGCGCTTTTTAGAGACTCAAAAAGCTCCACAGAGAACTGAAAAGCAATCATTCATTCACTCCACATTCACACTTTGGTGGTGGTAAGCGACATTTGTAGCCACAGCTACCCTGTGGTAGACTGACGGAAGCATGGCTGCCAATTTGTGACTATGGCCTCTACCACCACCACTAAACATTCATTCACATTCATACATCAGATTGAGCGGTCACGCAACCATCTGAGCCACGCCGTCCCATCTGATCTTTGGGAATTAATTACCACAGTATTGACACTACGCTTTTCAAAATAGTGAAGACAACAATGATTTCCTGAACATACATACTGTGTGATTGTGTGCTATATTGTCTGAGGGCTCACCTTCAGTGACAAAGCCATATTAACAATATTAATAACGGTCTTCATGCTCAGACTCCTTTCTTACATACAATTCAATTCAAACTGCATCCACCAGTACAGTCCTTTTTGATGACTTCAATTTTGCACTGTTGCGTAATAGCCAGGTCTTTTAAATTATGCACTCGTTAATTTTGGACATACAGAACATAGTAACTATATAAGTACCTGTACGTTTGAAGTCGGCACAGAGTTTTAGTCTCTTCCTGATGCTGCTCTCAGAATGCGACGGAAATGCTTTCTTTATGTCCTCCATGCGAATCCTCCGCGGTCGATCCTTGCTCTTCCAGAACAAGCGGTAAATGAACACCTGCAGAGTATGACAGGTGTATGGTAGGTATGACATTGGAGCTTTGACACAATTACATGTATGTAAAATGGAATCAGGCAAATCAGCATACTTGAAGGAAGTCTCTGATGTGGGTATTGGCTCGTTTAGAGTTGGGCCCTGGAACTTCATATAACGGGCAAGCCTGCCCGACCACCATTATGTCTACTATCTCTCTGATGTAATAGCCATGGCGTGTTCTAATGACTAAAAAGTCAGTCTCTGGCATCTTGTGCAGGTAAATGGGAGCGCGGAAAAGGTTGTTTTCAAAAGCCTACAAAAAAGGGGAAATATTAAGGAGTAAAAATGTGATGAATATGCAATATAAGCGTCATGGAAATTGTTCATGTTTTGCTAACTTGGAGCAGTTGTCCAGGGTGAAGGGAGCCCAGGAAAGGTGAAGTATGGCAGTATACTGTTTCTCCATATTTGCAATCTGGTGCACCAGGATCTTTTCCAGGTTTCTGAATAATGCAGATCCCAAGAAATATCATTATTGTAAGCTGCATTGACCCAGAATGAGTCAAGAGATGTTAAATTCAATTGAAAATAATACCCACCCTTTTGTAGTAGTTTTTAATCTTAGTTGCCATGCCAACTTGCATGATGAGAGGCGTGTGTTCTTCACTATACTCTGCCAAGATGAGATCGCCATCCTTGCCTGTCAAATCCTGAGGGGTGCGCA
Source organism: Nerophis lumbriciformis (assembly GCF_033978685.3). Lineage (NCBI taxonomy): Eukaryota > Metazoa > Chordata > Actinopteri > Syngnathiformes > Syngnathidae > Nerophis > Nerophis lumbriciformis. Next base: position 22,273,640 of record NC_084556.2, read on the forward strand.
TGAAAAACATGTCTCCTCCTCCCGCCGCCTGCCGCTCCTGTTCTCGCATCTATATTCACACGGACACATCAGTGTTTATAAAGTTACCTGCGCAGTCGCAGAACATTACGGCTACTATTGAGCATGGCGCCACCTTGGCCTTCTTCTTAATGTGCTTGAGCAGAGGCTGTACAGGGTGTGGACCCGGCTGGGCCAAAGACCCAAACGAGTACTTCTTCAAAGACGATCTATGGAATTGCCGCAGCTTCATTGGTCCCATGTGGGTGGGGAAGAAGGGCTGCCTCAACTCCAGGGCTGGGATGGAATGCTGTTCAAGGGATTATTCGTTCATTAAAATTATGTATTTTCAACTTAATGGCTATGGTTACTTCTATAGTTGTATCGTTCTGTCACCTGAATGATGTTGCCACCGAACGTGCCCCTCAGACCCTGCTGTTTGGGATAGTAGAACTCATCGTTGGAGAGATTCCAGGGGTCCTTCACCTCCGGCTGGGACATGTTCTGAGTTGAGGAAAAACAACATAGAACTGAAGTCTTTGTTCCCAAGGTTCATAGACCGTCATTTGCATGAATTTTATTTAAGCATTCAACACTTTTCACATCCATCGTATCAAGAAAATGGGGTTGACTTGGCAAGACATATTGAGTTGACTTGCCTGTTGCGGTTCATCTTTTATCACCCCGGTCTTCCCAAGCAGGATGCGACTCTTTTTGATTGCTGTTTCCTTCTTATTCTCCTTTGATGGGGAGTGTGATGTTGTTGCTTCCTTTTCATCAGGAATTTCTGGACAAAAATGGGGGTTAAATTAGATTCTGATGAAGGTACAGAATCAAAAACAAGCATCAATGTTTCCAAACCTTGTGTAACTTCTTCCCCAAAAAATGTTTACATCGATTTGACAATAAAACAAAGGAAAAATGCGCTTGATAAAGTTCACAAGCCATACATATAGCCAGCACTTAGCACTTGGGGGCGCAGGCGGATGGATGGAAGCAATGGTTGAATTTGCTTGATTGGCAGGGATGCATTGGCAAAAATTGGTTTAAAAAACATGAAAAGCAAAAAATATATATTTAAAACTATGAACAATCTTTGTTCTGTTGCTTCTTTTTATCTCTTTTAAAAGACGGAGCCGCCTGCCGCATGTTTCCTGGCAGTTAGGTGTAATGTAAAAGGGGTCATATTATGATTTTTTTTTTCTACATTTGAAACATTTCCTTGTAGTGTACATAACATGTAAGAGTAGCTCTTTGGCCATAATGTTGCATAGATTATGTTTTACAAACTATTTTCAAGCCTCTTTCTGACAATCTCCACAGGATGCGCCGTTTTGTGAGCGGTCTTATTTTTTGGGCTCCACTTCGACTGCGTCCTCTCCCCGCCATCTTTCTTGTAGTTTTTAGCGCTTCCATAACGAGTATACTGACAGATTAAAGCCGCACTTAAGAACTTTTAAGTTTTGGTTGATTTTGGCGGTGCCAGTGGACCAAAGCGGTAGTGTTTTGCCAGAGGAAGACCACGTTTCCCATGAGGACTAGCGCATATAGCATCAAACTGACATGATGTCCGCTGTAATACAGGCACAAATATAAAATCTCTAATGGGTATGTTGATTTCAAATAGCAGACACTATAAAGAAATTATCTTGGATTGCGCTACAAACAGGACGCTACTACCAAGAATGTATCGGGGCGGATACAGGTCCAAAGCAAAGAAAGGCGGGAGAGTTTTTTTGAAAGAAGGAGTTTGGAACTGCGAACTACCAAGCTGGCGGCTATTTATTTCCGATAGCTAAAATTAGCAGTATAATTTTGATTTGTACATCAAAAGGTACTTACTAGTTTAGCAGGAACAGAGCCAAGGCAGCATCATCCTCATCTTTAAGCTCAAGGCAGCAAGTAAAAGCCGAGCAATGTTGATCCTGACTGTCCTTTTATCCGGATAACCTCCCTCTTTCTTTTTTGTCTCCTCAGACAAAACGTTATGTTTTTTTGGATGTTTTGCAGCTTCTACCACGATAGCAGTAATTGCATGCAGGCATTCTTTTCTTCTTCTTTTAGTTTTCTGCCGGTACGTAGGCGTTCGCATCGACTTCTGTCTTTTTAACAAATGGGGAGAGGGGGAGTGATGTATGCCTAAAGCAAGTCAGTACAGTAGTAGTTTTTTGTGTGGCAGGATTTCTGCCACCCTACTCAACGTTGCTAAGTGCCAGTAAAAGCGATACAGACCCCCTCAGGCCACGACAGAGGTGTCATTCAACTGGTTTTCAGTCCATGTATCATCCCAAATATTATGAAAATAGTTCATGAAGGTTGACAAGTTACTTAGTGATTCTTTAAAAAGTTTAAACTATAAGCTACTTTGTATTAGAAACGGCAGCTTTGGAGGATGCATGTGCATGTACGAGGCAGTCTGACCCACAATATGAGGGTAGTGAAAAAAAAGGAGCTTATTGACGACACCGTCGAACTACAATGACGGACTCTCGCAAAGCCCTTTGGGTAAATCTACACCATATATGGATAATCTGCTGACATTAACAATGGGAAAAACACCACAAATTGGCAAATTTAAAATGGCTAATTTACCGGAAGTATGAAGGAAGCAAGATTGTTTTATAAATATCTCTGCAATGCCTCCACGGTTTGGTTTCATATTTTTGGGGCTTATGCAGATCCCAAATACACAACAGCAGGTTCCAAGAGGTAAGACAAGTTGGTTTTGCATAATAGGCCCCCTTCAAGAGTTCTGTAATTTCCAATGGGCCGTAAACGTGACAGGCAGAGTCCTTTTAGATGGGGGAAGGGAGCACAGCAGCACATGGTGCTCGTTGAGAAGCGCAATAGGTACTTTTATTTCACAGATCTCCATAAGTGACACATTTTTAGTCACCTTTTTGCCGAAAAGTGTCTAGTGGGATCTGATTACTTGCTAAATATAGCGACAAAGTCACTAGGTTGGCAACAACAATGAGCCGCTGTGCGCCGTTCTTCTTATTCTCTGGCAGAGCAGGTATGTTATAACACATTTATGAACAAAGGCAAACATGTAGCGCCAAATCTATTGTGGTGGGCCACCAGGAGTAAATCAATGTATGGGAAACACATGCTATTTGATATTAAAGAGGCAGATACTGCTTTTAAAGGGGAACTGCACTTTTTGGGGATTTTTGCGTATCGATCACAATCCTCATGAGAAACAAGAAGACAAAAGGTTTTTGTTGTTTTAGCATCTAATTGGTAATAATTGGCTTGTTCTAGGTGGCTAGCAATGCAGCTAATGGGAGCAATCTATTCTACCTCTGAATCACTTTAAAAAAATCATCCAAAAACCGCCAACAATACTTAATTTATGTTCCGTAACCTGCACAATAACCAAACTGTAGTGACATATTGTTATTGGGGGAGCGAACACGGAAGAACTCTTTTTCTAGCGTAGTAACACATCGGTATGCCATGGTATTAGCTGTGAGCTAGCTACTGCGAGAGATCAGCTAGCTTCTGCGTCAACACCCGAATTGCTTTTGAGTTTGTAATGTACAACACAATGCGATAGAACACCAATCTGTACTGACTGAAAAATTAGAACAATCATATTACAGTATCTGTAATGTATTATTTCATGTGTTGTTTGTACACATATAGCTTAACAGCATATGTACTGTAGTTGTAATAACACGCATGATCTGCGTGTATCATGATCAATATTATAGTGACTCACTCGATGGACAGTTTGTTTGGTTCAGCTGGTCAGGGATGTTTTTTGCTGTTTATTTTGTGTAAGCACTACATTTATGTCGGCATAGCTTGGCTCCAAGTTCCACATTTACACAGTGACCAAGTTCTGCTCTGTTTCACCCTTCCTTCGTGCTCGCTTCTATAACCAGAAGTTCATCCTCTGTATATTCAGCTTCAAAAATATAAGGTTGTGAATCCTCATTTGTCCAAAAATAGCCATATTCGTCGTCTATTACCAAGTCTGTTATGATTAAAACACACACGCCTTTGCTTCCGGAAGTAGGAACACACATTTGCCGGAAGTCAGAAGTGCGTTAATATGGAAACGGAAATAATTGTGCTGAGAAAATAAGTTCTGGCAATGCGGTGTGTAAATATACGGTAAATATTGCATATATTACATATTGTTATGAACGTGTCTGTTACTACATTATATATAGACTTGCGGTGTGTATATAAAACATTATTTGGAGGGTTTTGAAGTTGTTTTTAGAGAGCTTTGAAGGCTACAACGGTGACTCCCATTAGTCACATCTTTCAAGTGTTTTTTTTACTATCTTTGGAATCCTAAAGAAAAAAAAAGACGTGTCTTCTTCTTTATCCTAATGATTGTGAATGATAGGCAAAATTCCAAAAAAAGTGTAGTTACCCTTTAAGGCTAATATGCCATTCAGTTCACTGTAGTACAGATTTGTAATTGACTCAATTGTCACACATTGGACCATAGTTTAAATGAATATGATATTTAGAGTAATTCCACAATTTGATATCAGCAAACAATACCGGTTTATTTTTAACACACAGGAAACAAAATAAGAACTGAACATACCAAGAATGATATTTTCATCATTAGGATCAAGTGTAAGAACAGGCGGCATGAGGATGCGCTCCATCTCCTGATCATCCCAAATAATGTTGTCTTCCCAGCGTCCGTACACCAACTCTTCATTGTCAATGGGAAAAATGGAGAACCACGGAGCATCGTCTTCGTGATTGGCTGAGGAAAAAGAACTGTTGTTGACATTTTGGCCTGAAATAAGATCTTTGTAATTTTATTTCCAACGAACAAACTTACCGTGATGATCATGGCTGTGTTTATGCTTCATGCCAGTTATTGACAAAGCTTTGACCAAGGGAGGTGGTGTAGGTGGCACCAATTGAGAATTACTTCTTGCCAGACCTTAAAGTTAAACAGATGACATTTTAGTAAGTACACATTTCAATTACAACGTTTCCTTTCAGAAAACAGACACATTCTTGGCATCTTACCTTGCTGTGCATTATAAGCATTGGCATTGCGGGTCATGCTCGAGGGCAACCACCCCGCAAGACTGGCACGCTGAGTCTTGGTGCCCTTGTGTTTTACATCCTCCCCATTCCAGATAATGTCATCTTCCCACTGGAGTTGTGTGACCATCAAGAAGAGCTCATTCTCAAGGGTCGATTTTTCCTCGTCACCCTCATTATTGCAGCCATCAGGATCATCACACCACCTCACATTCTACCAATTCATTGAACACAACATTGGTAAGTGAATACTTATTCTGGAGTGGGAATATCTGGTTCTGCTCTTAACTGGTACAAGTCCTATCTCAATCACTGGACGTACTCTGATGGAAATGGTAACTGTGTCTCAGACCAGATGGCTATGACCAATAGGGTTCCTCAGGGGTAATTTCTGTGACCGCTATTGTTCAACTTGTACATGCTTCCACTAGGCCAGCTAATACGCAGCTACAATGTGTCCTACCACAACTTTGCAGGTGACACTCAGATCTGTGTCACTGACGGCGGTGAACGTTGGCTTATTGATTCACTTTGTAACTGCATCAAACAGATTGGTGAGTGTGTAAGCAAAACAATTATCTTCAGCCAAACTCAGACAGAACTGAAATCATTGCCTGTGGCCAACAGAAGCAAATGTAAAATGGTATCAGTCCCCTTCAGACCCCCTTTATGAAACATAATATTCAGGTGAGAAACCGAGGGGTAATAATAAACTCAGATTTGAACTTTACCAGCCACATTAAGTCAATAACATCAGTAGCTTTTTACTACATACTAATGGGTTGTACTTGTATAGCGCTTTTCTACCTTCAAGGTACTCAAAGCGCTTTGACACTACTTCCACATTTACCCATTCACACACACATTCACACACTGATGGAGGGAGCTGCCATGCAAGGCGCTAACCAGCACCCATCAGGAGCAAGGGTGAAGTGTCTTGCTCAGGACACAACGGACATGACAAGGTTGGTACTAGGTGGGGATTGAACCAGGGACCCTCGGGTCGCGCACGGCCATTCTTCCACTGCGCCACGCCGTCCCTACTAAACATTGCCAAAATTAAAGGAATATTGTCTAAAGCAGAGTAAGAGACCCTAGTCCATGCCTTTGTTTCCAGCTGGCTAGACTACTGCAATAGCCTTCTCACTGGGCTCTCTAAACAATCTGTAAAGCAGCCACAGCACATCCAAAATGTTGCTGATTGAGTGCTGACTAGAACCAGAAAATACGACCATATTACATACGAATTGTGGTCTATAAACAATATTGTCTTGCCTTACTTATTCTGTAGTATAGTTGCATGGTCCTACTAACCTCCTGCGCCATCCTGGTTGCTTTTTCCATTGTGTTCTGCTCCATTGGGTCACTAGACTCTATTTCCTTCAGCTTCAATCCGTAGTTGAAATTACTTCCGTCCTCAGGGACCCCAATCATGTCGTACCAAAGCTGTGCAGGCCCATATCGCCATTCGGCAACTTTAGGTCGTGATTCTGCCTCCTTGTCTCCATCGCCGCAAGTTTGAGAAAGCTTAGACTCAACTGGAGCCATCATGGTTATCTGGTATCACAGAAAAGCAGTGGTAAATTTGAATCCTGCAGGCCTTAATTGCATTTCAGTAGCTTGACGAATCACCTCATCATCCGAGAGACACTGCTCTGGGGGTGGAGGGTTTGCGTATTCGTACACCCATCCTGATTTCTTATCCTCGCCTTGTTCTGTGAGCTCTCCCTCAGGAGGTGGTGTGCCAGGCAGAACATCCCGATGCTTACGCTTCTTCTTCCTTCGGGCACTCCTCCAAACCGATGGCATGTTCTTCCCTGGACCAAAAAGCCTTAAGAACCTCAGCACCTGGGAGTGTAATCCAAAATATTACTGCTTAGGGTGTAAAAATGGAACAATCAGTGGATTAATAAAGAGGGGATGCTCTACCTTTCCAGGTCGAAAAACCGGGAAGAGCTCTGTGACACCTGGAAGTGCTTTAGCAGCATCTTTCTGCATGATGCCAGCCAGCGGGAGGTTGAGGCTGTCAGGTGGGCCTCCGGCACCCAAAACCTGGCAAGGGCGGTCTGTTTCTGACTCGGAGTCTGAGGAACTGCTGAAATCAGCCTTATCGGCATTAGAGGAAGGTGCGATGATGGACGGCAGGATGATGCCGTCACCTTCCTCCCCAACTGTTAGGAGAGGCAGAGAGAAATGAAAAATTAATAAGGCTGAATTGATTAACTTAAAAAAGCTCCTATTTGTGTTTCCTTTCATATAATTAAGAGCAGCAAAAAAGCTGAAATAAGGTAAAATTCTATTTTGGCAGCTAATGCCATCATATATTTTTGACTTGTATAACAAATATTTTATTCAAACACATGCAGGTATCTTGGGACATGTTAGCATACATTGTTTGCATGTTAATGCTAACAAATAGTTTGCCAAAAAACAACACACCAATCTTCAAATGAATACCTTTTTAAATGTGCATGTATCAAATTGCTAAATACATTTTCAGCCAATTTATCACATTTTATCAGAGTTTTTTTTGTTTATTTTGGTTCTTTATGTATTATCTGTCACCTGGTTTTAGGCAACAGAGGTTTAAAAAAAATGCTACATATAAGTAATACACAGTGATGCTCTTGTTGTAAAAGTGCAATTTCAATGTTATGCGCATGTATAGAAAGAATAAAAGTCATAAGGAAAATCCTTCTTTATTTAAACTATTTTCCCTTAGTAACGCATTGAGAGTGGAAAGTGTGTTGTATCCCATTATTTGATTAATAAACAAATTAATCAATAGATTACTTGATTACTAAAATAATCAATAGCTGCAGCCATACAATTGAATAATTCCTTATTTCTGAACGAGGATCATAATCAACAGACTCAACAACTTCCTTGTTTGCATATTACATACATTTTTTATTTATACGTTATTGTTCAATTTATCTATTTCGTGATTACTCTGCATGGTGTGCTGCTATTGTCACTGTCCTGGATACTATAAATGGAGTTGCCACACTGAGGGGATCAATAAAATTATATCCATATCAAAAAATAAATTTACATTCAAGTGTAATTGACAATAAAAAATCTTCACTGAGTACTCAGTTTTCTAAACATATCAACAGAAAACATTTATCAGACCTCCACCAAGTCTAAAATACGTGTTACCTGTGAAAGGGGTTAGATTATTTTGGCTTCGAAAAAATGAAATGTGATATGGTCTTACAAAAGCAACACAAACAACACACATATGAACATGTTGAAATTACATTTCTATTGCAGAATCTTGTCACTCTACTGGGAGGAGTGCTTCTACCAAGCCATCACAAAATATTCAGTTTGAGTTGTCGAAAGGCCAAGAAGTTGCACAAAAATAAAGAAATGGACAACATAGGAAATAATCATGCATACCATTTGTGCTCTGAGAAGTCGGCTCATCTTTCTTTGCCCCAGTTGAAACGCTCGGTGGTGGCGGAGGAGGCATGAGCTTTGAATCAATATCCTCACAATCTGCGTCATAGTCGTCGTCGTCATCATCTGTTATCATTGAATTTGACAAAAACGTTGTAATAATCTCATGAAAATCTTTATGTTGCGATATGAGCAAAATGATATCACAATTATAGCTAAAAATTACAATAATACTAGAAATGTAAAGAATAAGCGGTTGAAGAGGACCTGTTTTTCTGCAGGGCTGCAAAGATCCCATGGCCTGACGGTACTTCCTTGTTTCATCCTCAGCAACCTCACTGATGTCAGAATAATCAACAGCATCTTCAGTACTTTTTACCCAGCCTGAAGCAAGCAAAACACAGACAAATTGAGCCTCCAAATGGCCTTCCTGGAGATATTAATATCAATATTGTGTATTTCCACTCACCCTCAGCATCCACACTAGTGGTGTTTTTACTTTCCTCTTGCTCAGCATCCTCATTGGCTGTGATCTCTGTGATGAGGGAGCCCAGACCTAAATTTCCCAATCCAGCCAGATGTTTTTTGGACTCCTAGGATGAAAAATAAATACATGACTATATTCAAATAACAGCAAATTACTTTCCGGGATTGTATAACCTTACTATTATCCATGGGGAGAGAGTGGAGCAGGTGTCTTCCTATAAGTATTTGGGTATTTGTTTTGATTCCCAGTTAACTTGAGCCAACTAAGTTGACTGTGTTTGCTCCCGTATTCACCAGTGCCTGCACTTTCTAAGGAGGCTCAGGGTCCACAGTGTGGCAAGCAATAAATATCATGATGTTGTTTTATAAGGCAAACATTGAATCTGTCATCCGTTATGGCATCTCCACATGGTTTGGAAATCTGTCTGTCAAACTCAAAACCCAACTTCAAAACCTTATCAAGAGGGCTGGTAAAATAATTGGCATGCAGCCCCTTGTTCCCTTCAAGAAATATTTGACAAGACTGTGAGGAAGCGAGGTCTTAAAATCACCCGTGACCCACACCACATACTTCATAGTGAAATTGTGTTGATGCCAAATGGTAAACGGTACAGAACAGCAACATACAAACTGAACAGGTATAGATTTTCCTTTGTCCCACTGGCAATCAAAGCACTTAACAACAGAAAACTACTGTAATAACCGGATGCAATAATAAGGAGTGCAATATTGGGATAGTGCAATACGGGGGGAGTGTAATGTGTGATCTCATAACTAACTGATATACCTGCGCATTGTTCCCTGTCGTCACTGTATTGTCGGATGAACTATATGTATGTATGTAAAACATTGTGTCTTGATGTCTAAGACAAATTTCTCCTCGGAGACAATAAAGCTAATTATTATTATTACGATAATGCTGACGCTCACATTGTCCAAAACACTGTCATCCTCCAGTTGGCCATCTTCATTGATGTTCCCAAATAAGAAGCCAGTAATAGAGAAAGGACGATCTTGATCTTCGTCACTGTCGGAGTCAGACATTCTAAAAAACAAAGTTGGAACCATTAGGCAAATATCTATATGTATTGCTAACATTGCTATGAAAAAAACATTTAAAACACTTCGATGATCGCAGCAATCCCTCAACCACTATTCACCTTGACTGGATTTTTCAGTGTATTAGTTTCATATATTTATATTACATATATTTGTACCATGAACATTATATATATAAGCACACTGTATCAGTGATACTTGAATACATACGCTAGCGCTAACTTTAGCTAACGTTAGCATGTTAGCTGTGAGGTAAACAACGACATTTTCACTTACCTTACTTGGCTCTCCTCCCACTTTATTAGACCATTCTTGAAGCAGCTATACAAAAAATATGAGGTTATTTTCTTTCAATGTGTCATTAAACTACTAAAACTAGCAACTATCTAGCTGACGACACACTGGACATACATTAATACTAATACTTATATTTCCCCGGCGCTTGTGTTACTTTTAGCAACATAACACGAAGCTCTTGAAATGTATTCAATTCCATTATTTCCCTGGTCAATTACGACAATATTAATTTATTTATTTGTGTACAAAAACCTGCCGTTGTTAGCTAAAAGGGAAAAGTTAGCTATGGGCATTAGGGCAGCGACACCGGAAATGCACCACTACTTCCGGTTTCGAAGTCGACGTAAACGTAAGATAAAAACAATATTTTTAAGTGACAATTATAATAGCTAATTTTTATGGGTCGACAAAGTGTGCGTTTATATTCTTTTCTGAAAAATATAAAAGTTGTATATTTTATTAAAATAATAACACAAAATATATGGTGTTATACTTGTATAGCGCTTTTCTACCTTCATAGTACTTAAAGCGCTTTTACGCTATTTCCACATTCGCCCATTCACACACTGACGGGAGCTTGCCATGCAAGGCCCTAACCACGACCCATTAGGGGCAAGGGTGAAGTGTCTTGCTCAAGGACACAACGGACGTGGCTAGGATGGCGGAAGCTGGGGATCGAACCAGAAACCTTCAAGTTGCTGGTTCGTGGCTCGAGTACAGAATACAGTATATATTTTTTCAAAGTATATGTAAACATGATATTAACTAAAAATCGTGTATTTCTTATTGATGTAATACTACAAAATATATGGTTTCATCAATGTGGTAATGTGTTTGTTAGTATTTAAAAACAATAAAGAGTCCCAATAACAGCTAAATGTTTTGGGTTGAAGTGTTTTTTTATTATATAAAAAGGGAGTGTGCTGAGCTACAAAAGATTCACTATTCATAAATGTACCATTTTGCTAAATCAAAACTCACATAAGATTATGTCACTTCACTATCCGTATCCACATTAAACAGATATTAACAATTTTGAGTATAGAATAAGTGGATCACCAGTTCTTTACGGCATCCTTAGCTTCACAATATATATTTTTATGCTTTCTTTATAATTTACAAAAAAAAACAAGCAATTAGTCTAAATAGCTAGGAATGTGGAAGAAAATAGGAATGAAATAAAAGAACAGGTGGTTTAGCCAGTTTTAATTTTTTTTTTAACACTTGGTTCCCCCCCCCCAAAAAATACAAAATGTTCTTAAACAGCCCAGTATGAAACCATTCCAATGAGAGGTGACAGGAGTGTTTCTTTAAAAAGCATCCTCTGCATGTATAATTTCAACTGGCCTTACCATAAACACACTGTACTTACTAAAACAGATACGAGCAAAAATGTAAATATACAACAGCTGACCCAATATAATACATTTAAAAGTGTTTCTTTAAAAACGATTTAAAATGAGGAAAATAAAGAAGTCCCTGGGGTAAAAAACATGCAGAATTACAATCGTTCTCCTGAATTTAAGCACTATAGCTATCACATCATGAGACAGGTGTGCAGCCAAAAGGTGTTTCCATTCAGCAGAGGTTCACTGTGTTTACCGATTGTTTCATGAATGTTACAGAGTGTTGTCTCAAGATGAGCAGCAACTCGGTGGTCGCACTCCCCCAATATTTGCATTCATTGTGAAGAAGTACATTATCATTTATAAAAATAGAAGCAATAGCTCTTGAAGAAACCCGTAAAACGTGGGATATTCTCCTAATAGGTTGTGTAAGGGAATAAAGACCCAAAAAAACTAAGAATTACAGTTGAATAAATAAAAAAATATCGCATAACACCCATATCAAATCCTGGGGGATTTGTTGGTGCTTGTCACGCTTTTCTTTGACCCGGCAGTGTTAATAAATGAGAGCTCCATCCCACATCCACTAGTTACATTTCGGTGAAAAAGTCACCTCCCAAAAAATATCTAAAATATATTGACGTTTTGGGAAAAAAATGTGTTTCTGTGTGCGACGACACTGATTTTACAAACAATAAAAGAGCTCAATGCTGATGGCAAAGAGTAAAAAACACAGGAGGGAGACTTTCACAGTGTGAAAACAATGTCGTCTGGGTCAGCACACCCTGGCCACTGAAGTGTTAGGGCAGCAGCAGTGAGCTTCCTGTCCGGTCAAACTTTTTTCCTTTGGACAGAGCTGCCACTTGTTTCAGCAGCTCCCTGTTCTTGGTCTGTGGAAAGGTACAAAATAATGATGTTAAAACATGGACATCCTGGACTGCTTGCTACAGAGTGACCGTGCTACATCTCTCCAGGTGTTTGTGTGACAGGAAGAAAAGCTCTGACTTGCTTTGGGAGAATTGGTCTGGCTTTACGTGCTGGTTTGCAAGTAACAATGTATGGACACTTTTTAAAATACTTTTCTCAAGTTGAACATTACAACGATGCTTTGATTTTTGTTAGTAATGCATTCCAAAAGATCAGGCGAAAACCAAATACATTTTTTCAATTAGAAATAATGAAACTGCAATCAATCCAGTCTAGACACAGACAAATATTAACACAAAACCCTTTTTTAATAGCAAATCATTAGTTTTACATGCAGAAAACAATGCAAATGAGTTCCTCTGCAAAAGGACCAGTTTGTAGGCCTAAAACAATAATTAATAAATCAATTGATCGCACGATATATGAAAATGAACACAATAACTTTGCTGTCCTCGGTAAAAGACCACGTTGGTGTGTTTGTTTTCGTAGTGTCTCGCTTTTAAACAGGGTGAAAAATGATTGAATTTATCATCACTCTCAGCATCTAAATGTGTTTATTCCATAGCAAAATTAAATGAACGGAGTAAATCCTCTTGTCGGTCATCCTCAATCTTTGTTTTGGTCAGCGCAGGCAGGACCATTAGCTTGTAAATACAGAAAGCACAGACAAAGAGCCTTGCTAGTCAGCATTCGCTAGTGAGAAGCACCACACATCAACAAAATGAGGAAAAAATATGGTTGAAGGACAAATTGGAATATTTAGGCTTCAAAAGAGTGAGCAACATGAGCCAATCAACAGAGACAAACAAACAGGTATGCCAAATTTGTTGGAAAACAGTAGAACAAAAAAACAAAAAAAAAACATGACCCAGAAAAAAACTTGACTTGAAGATGTTCAATATTTGTTTGAGTGCAATTTTTGCAACAGTGATAACATGGTTCATTTTATTTGTATTATCGAACCAGGTCTAGTAAGTTGTTAAATTTGGGGCAACAACTTACATTGAATACCAAATCATACGAAAAGTGGTCAATCATACAAAAACCAAGGTACTGTACGATGTAAATCGTTAAAATCAGTTCATTTCAACGTGCTGTACAACTACATTGTTCTTTACTTTTCGCAGTTTGTCTTTATGATGCTTTTGTCATCCATGACACCAAATATATGATATACATTGGTAAACAAAAGTGACATCTACCTGTTGCTGTTCCATAGACTCTTTGTGTGCCTTCTCCATTTGGTTCATCTTGACTCTCATGTTGGACTCTTGATACTGAAAGTCAGCTTTCAGTTCTGTGAGCTAAAAACACATATTCCGGATCAGTTTCCAAACGCAAAACCAACAACCATTGGTGCTATTTGTGTGATCTGAAACCTTGCGTTCCTTCTCCAGTATGATCTGATCCTTCTGTTGCAGCAGTCTCTTCAGTGACATCACCTCTTCTTTCAGTTGGCTGATGAGAATGAAGTTGTCGGTTCCCCCTGAATCCATGGACTGGGTGATGGAACTACTGCTTGGGGAACAGATAGTTGAGGTGGTTCGTTAACACTAGGACAGACGCAAACATTTTGCCCGACATCATTATCATACCTGTCACCATTTGATGGCTTCATCTCCAGTTTTGGTTTCTTCTTTGGAGTCTCTTTTTGGATCGAAGACGATTTATGGCTGGAAATAGTGGAAAATCAAAAAGTGTCCTAAAGGTCAAACAAATACTTGACTTGTTCTTTACCTCTGCTTCCACAATCCTTGCTCTTGCTCAGGACTCAGGCTCCCACTTAGTCTGCCAAAGAGAAGATACAATAATAAATCCAAATCATATGATAAATAAATAAATAATCTTTATAGAGAACCACAAGGTAGGGTTGCGCTATATAGTTGATCCATCCATTTTCTACCGCTTGTCCCTTTTGGGGTCGCGGGGGGTGCTGGAGCCTATCTCAGCTGGTAGTTGATAAAAATTATATTAATTTGGCAGTGGATAGAGTTTTAATACTATCATTATATTGTGTGATAATGTATGTTGATGACAAATTTTAGCCTGTGTCACGAAAATTTGACAGCGACAAGCCAACTAACGCATTCTGAACGCGCACTTTTTCTAGTGGCGGACGTCCCTTCACAGTACAAAGCCACTTCTAATTCAGTAATCCTTGCCTTTATGGCAGAAAATACAAGTGAAGAATGCTACGCTGCACAAGTAGGAGGATATGCTAATGTGAAAAGAGGTGGGCGACTCGATACCAATTATTGTATCAGTATATGGATGATATAGTACAGTGATTAGATCGATATTTATTATTATCAAAAAAATCTTTTGTCGTTTTTGTTATTGTTTACAAACTCAGGAAATAAGTCCCTGGGCACAGGACGGCTTTAAGGACATTAACTAATGGGTTATTTAAATTAAAGCCAATAATAGGAAATCATTTAAATATCTAATCGATATTGTTACACTACCAAACAAAAACACAGATGCCAAACAACAGAATAATAAGTGCTTATTATATTTTAACAGAAGTGTAGATATAATAAAGTTACAACAGAAAGTAACCAGTTTTTAACAGTAAATTAGCAAGTAGATGAATAATAGTTTTGAGAAAACAATACAACCGGAATGTATGCAGTAAGTTACCCCATACGTCAGCAGCTAATTAGGAACAGTTTTGAAATGGTTATATTACAATTTATATACCAAATAATATACTGTGATATACATCGTTATCGCAGGAAACTGCAATATATATATATATCACAATATACGTATATTTTCGGCCATATCACCCATCCCTAGTGCTGCCTCTCTGCATGTTACTGGTATGTGAGAATAACAGGAAAAAAAGCTCTGACTCTGTTGAATCGTAATGGTTTGGCACCACTAGTTGCTTTTCATGTATACATCTCGAGCCCCCTTATATGAAAGTATTTTTCCGATATTTTTCTAGGGAAAACAATTCTGTCTTACATTTGGGTCAATACAGTACTTTTGCCCACCTTTTAACAAAAAACATCATTTTTTACATGTATATAGTGTAAATAAAATACCATACAAGTGAATGTGTTCCATATATGACTGTGGTCAACTGTATAAAGTAAATGACGTACTTGTGGTGAGAGCTGCTGTGTCTGTGTTGGTGATGGTGGTGATGATGATGATGCTGCTGCTGCTGCTGCCTGGACTGGTGGTCTTTCTCATTAAGCACAGACGAATTGGAGGAGCCAAAGCCCTTCCTCTGCTCCTTGGTTTTCTGTAGGACGCGGCGGTAAGAAAGAGTGCAGAGCCAGCACAGCAGTTTCCCGTCCACCTGTGGGACAAGACAGGGTTATAAGACGCACTGTCACTTCAATAATAAGCAGTTATGACATAGCGTTTGCCAGGTTTGTACCTTCCTCCTGCCTTCTTCCTTGCGGTCAAAAGCACACTGCTGCTTACACTGCTCACACGTCTGTGGTGGACCGTATTTCTTTTCTGAGTTTGTACAACGTTGGCACTTTGTCCCAATGAAAGCGGCAATGATGTTACAGTACTGGCATGGTTTGGGCTGCAGAAAGAGACAATTAAAAAGTATCCACATATATCCCAACTGATAAAACATGCACTATTCATCAACTCACCGTTCCAAATTGTTTGACGTTCTGGGCACATTTCTTGCAGATGGTATTTGTTTTACTGTCCAGAAACAAGCATGCCGTAAATTAATCATGCAGAAACAATACAGCACCATATCACAAATCATACATTCTAAGAACCCATGTGTCACCTTTCCTGCTGGAACTCAGATCTGCAGTATGTGCACTTCACTATTGGATGGGCAATGCGACACTCCTAAGGAAAGGGAATAACAGAGGAGAGATTATCCCTGCACAATTATTTTGTTGTTCGAAGTGTTTTGGCCACAATCTAATGTGATTAACAATATATAATAATAAATGACCCATCCATTTTCAGGCCTCAATATTGGCTCCAGCACCCCCCGCGACCCCAAAAGGGACAAGCGGTAGAAAATAGATGGATGGATACATAAGAATGTTGAAAGATGGCACCTGATGGTCATAAGACGTAACTGCGCTTTTTGTCCATATAGATAAAAATATTGTTCATCTATGAGATCTAGGGCTGCCAATTATGGCCAAAGTAATAATTAAGATTATTGTTATCAATATTGAAATCATGAATACTGATTGTTAGGTAAAGCAGTATTGGGGTGTGAATGTAATACCATCATCCATCCATCCATCCATTTTCTACCGCTTATTCCCTTTTGGGGCCGCGGGGGGCGCTGGAGCCTATCTCAGCTACAATCGGGCGGAAGGCGGGGTACACCCTGGACAAGTCGCCACCTCATCGCAGGGCCAACACAGATAGACAGACAACATTCACACTCACATCCACACACTAGGGCCAATTTAGTGTTGCCAATCAACCTATCCCCAGGTGCATGTCTTTGGAGGTGGGAGGAAGCCGGAGTACCCGGAGGGAACCCACGCAGTCACGGGGAGAACATGCAAACTCCACACAGAAAGATCCCGAGCCCGGGATTGAACCCAAGACTACTCAGGACCTTCGTATTGTGAGGCAGATGCACTAACCCCTCTGCCACCGTGATGTAATTTGTAATGTCTAATAAAAAGGCTATAGATAAACGTTATCCATATATCTAAAGACAAATATTTGTTTTTTTTAATTCTTTAATAATATCAACTTGTCAGCTTTTTGTCATTACATGATGCCTTTTTCTCTATTTTTACTGGGGTTTTTTTTTTAAGTTATGTACATTCATATGTACATGTAGATGCTGTATTGGGACAGATCCATTAAGAGTTTGAGCAGAAATATGTCATATAGGAATTAACTATACACAATAAAACATTAACAAAATGCTGTGTCACATGAATGGTTTTTGAAGTAATACCTTTGTGACATGAAAAAAACACAAGTAATGTAAAAAAACAAAACTTGGCGTTTATTTTTTTATATCAAATTAAAACACAAAGCAGTTTGGCTAATGAAAATGGAAGTCTAATAAACAAGCTTGTTAATTCTCCAACTCCTCCTTGTGGTTCAGTACAACAGTTTGGCCAACAAAAATAAAGAGTGATACCTCGCACACCGAATACACAATCTTCGTTCAGTTCGATGAGATGACAAAACATTTTAGCCAGTATTGATGTTATTTGAACACTGATACCATTTGCAGTTAAATAAAGGACCAGTGAACATCCCGGTAAACAAATTAAAGACTTTATAAACAAGTTGCTGCATGTTTCCTCCCCTCATTAACTCTCAGTCACAGCTGATGGACGCTGTTTTGAGAAAATAAAATGTTTTTGGAATACACAAGCACGGGTAGAACATGCAAACGGAAGTTCGAATTTGGATCTCCCAGCTCATAAGTTACCGGCAATGTATAATAGAAAATATGTTTATCACAGTGATTATAGTTTGTCATAGTATAGATCAGGAGTGGAAAACCTATTTTCATTGAAGTCCACATGACAGTTATAGCGGCCATCATAGGGCCGCTTGTAACAGTGATTAGTAATGAACAAGGATTTGCCTCATGATATTATTACACAATTGCCTATGCATATTATCATATGTATTGTTGTTTTTTAAACTTACCCTGTAAAAAATATATGTAGACTTTGCAGTAACAAAAACCTGGCATCTCAGTTTCCAGAATTTTACCGTAACGTTTTTTACAGCATGTTACAGTAAATTGAAATGCCATATTTTTTCACAGTAAGATTCTGGTGACTGAGCTGGAAGTTTTTTTTGGAATGTAAAATCTGTTAGTTTTTACATTATGTTACGGAAAATGGAAAAACTGTAAAATGGTTTGGTTCTTTTTTCAACTGTAAAATATATTGTCATTTTTACAGTGTACAATTTGATGGATAACTTTGAAATCATCAGTTAAACAGATATTTAAGTATTTGTTTTCACAACTTTTTTTTGTGATGTATATTAATAGAGATAGGTAGAAAGTAAAAGTACTTTATTGACTTACTTTATACTTAAAATAACATTGGACATGTACTTAGTATGATGCAGTTTAGTGCTACACCAGTGCATAAATTGACATACATAGTAATAAAGTTGTTAATAACTGAACACCTTTCCTGACATGCCAATTTAAAACGATCACTTGTATTGAACCTCCTTGGATTGTGCGGGTGTACCTAATGAAGTGGCCAGTGCGTGTAGGTTCGAAAACACTAGTTAACGATACTAGTTTCTTCACAGTAACTGTTGTCAACACTGAAACGTGCTATGTATAATATGTAGAAAGCATGCTGCCATTTGTTCACGTGGCAGTGAAAAAAAAAAAATCAGTTTTCTATTTTTTGCTATTATGTAATCTAGCTGGTTTACGACGCATTAATAACAGTTATTACGGTGTACTTGTGATGATTTTTCTAACGATTTCCCACACTTGCTTACCTTGCAGAGCTGCTGGCCCTGCGAGAGCTCCTCGAAAGGGTACCGCTGGTTACACTTTGTGCAGGCGTACAGCGCCGTTGTTGCCATTCTCGTCCAACTATTGTCACAGAGCTGAAGCAGTCCCGTGGTAAACCGAGCGGATTAACCACGCCGTTACCTAAAGATGAACTTGCTAATTGGAACTAAGAATAAGCGCACAATGTGACGGCAAACTATAACCTAGCCGATGCTAGCTAGCGAAGTAGAGGAAGCAGGTCGGCAGCCGAAGAACAATAAACTCTAAAAAAAAATATGAGCTATTGGCGCTCAAGCACCACGTGACCAAACTGCTTCTGGTCGATTAATAATTATCTTCGAAGAACAGCACAGAGCTTAAATGTACGCGGGAATTATGTTGAGTTTTGAGTGTTCTCCGAAATGTATTTTCCTGTTTTCCTTCAGTCTTTTTTTTGTATCGACGCCGTCGTCCTCATGTCAGCGGAAGTGACCGATGACGTCACTGGAAGACAGGAAGAAAAAAACAAGTCCGTCCCAACGTTGCCAAACGTACGATAATTATTTGAACGATGCACTAACACTACCTGTAAACCTCCTAATGTAGGATGATGATGATTTACCTGTTCAATATATGGATATTGGCAAACAAAGGATACACCCACTGTTTACTCCGAGGTGGGTGTTTTGTAACAGTGCTGTGTTCATTAACAATGTGTATTTAAAGGTAAAACTGCATTACGAGCTATACTATTCACAGTCTGTGGTACGCTTTTACAGTTGCAGAGGGTCCAAACTAAGCAACGTCGTCGTTTTTCTTCACAATACGAAATGTCATTTCCTCACCTGGCAACGCTCTTACGTCCGCGGGAATCACATTTTTAAAAATACCCACAGCCAATCACATTCACGGATTTATACAAAAACGCTCTTCAACTAGACGCTGCTTACACAAGTTGTATCCTTCTCATGTAGCTAAATAAACACATTTTAAAATTAGAAACAACCCTCCATACAAAAAGCACTTCTCAAACTCCCAGCTGCTAAATACAAATAACAAAAATAAACATTATGTAATACATATCTTTGCAGATTGATACTTTTTTTTAATACACATAATGTATATTTTTATATATATATTTTATATATATACACGTATATATGTATGTATATATGTACGTACGTACATACATACATACACACATAAATATATACATATATAATATATATATATATTTATGTGTGTGTATGTATGTATGTACGTACGTACGTACGTACGTACATATATACATACATATATACGTGTGTATGTATATATATATATATATATATATATATATATATATATATATATATATATATATATATATATATTATTTGTTCTTTTCATTTTTTTGTTTTTGTTTGTTTGATATTCATTGTAAAGTTCAGCTGTTTTTTCAGTGGGGCCCTGGCTCCACTGCAAGCATGAATTAATAAAGTGAAGTCATATATATACCGTATATATATATATATATATATATATATATATATATATATATATATATATATATATATATATATATATATATATATATATATATGTAATGTATATCAGCGTACTACAGATGAAAAGCCTTCTGGCTAATTCTGGCTTTTTTAACCATGTCATGTGTTTTATGAAATTGCATTGTCCCCTTTGAAATAAACTAATCTAATCTAATAATGTTGAATTGGTGTATCTAATATCGTGGACAGTGAGTGTACTCTGAATCAGAAATACAACCTGTTTATAGCTTATAAATAAGGGTGGAGTTATTCTGTTTTTTTTTTTAAAACAGGAAGTGAATGTACCATCTGTCAATAATAATTCCAATACACACTTGTGTTATTTTTGTAAGAGCTTAAAAAAAATAAAATAAAAAATGGTATGTATTGTAAAACTAAGCTTGCCTAATCAGTGTTTGAGGGGAAAACTGTCATTCACTTCTAATTTGCTGTAAAAGGGACCAATATCAAATATGACGACACAGTATGAGCATTTGTAATTAATAATTTAATACAGTTTGACATTGCTCTTGCTTTAGGTATAAATTCTGCAAACAAGTTGGGTGTTAAAGGGCTTTCACCATTGCAGCCAACAAAAAACTAATCAAAATGTACCTGTAATATAAAATAACACAACATATAAAATAAGTTAAATTATGGATGAGGGTATGGTGAAAAACAGACATTGCAATGTTATGTTACAAAAACCTTCAACAGCCACATTTAGTTTTTATTTTAGGTAAAATGTAAAGGCACTACTAAATCTAACCCGAGCTAATGAGCGCTAGCGTCTGTAAGAGCTTAACAGCATTGTATTATTGCAAGCTTCGAAATATATAGTGGCAAGTTTTGAACACTACTTTGTAGTCACTTCTTAGCAAAAAAAAACAAAACAGAACAAAACAAAACACATTTGTCTGTTTTAATAACAGTATTTGGGACAAGGCACATATTCATTTTGATTTAAAAACTGGACATCAATGCAAATTGTTAGTTGTATTACACGTTATTTTCTATATTTTAAAACAAAAGCTAAAGACAGTAATTTTTCACACGTCCTTATAAGTAAGTCGCTCCACTCAACAACAAATGACTTAGTGTGTGATGCACGGGAACAGACAGAACATTGCTAAGACTGAAATACATGTGTAAGCTTTGACATAAATAATGTTGATCAGAAAAGAAGAACTAAACAACTCTGAAACCACTCAACCAGAGGAATGCCTTAAATAACACATAATGGACTTATATATATACATACAGTATATATCTTCATATATATGTACGGTATGTATATATATATATATATATATATATATATATATATATATATATATATATATATATATATATAATAAAGGCAATAAGCGGTAGAAAATGGATGGATGGATATATACAAGTATATATGTGTGTATATATACACATATGTATATTTTATATGTATATATATATATATATGTGTGTGTATACATTTATATGTATATATACATACATACACACATACTTTTGTATATACACACACATATACATATACATACAGTATATATATACAGTACATATATATGTATATATTATATATATAAGAATATATGTGTGTGTATATATGTATATACACACATACATGTGTATGTTATATATATATATATATATATATATATATGTGTGTGTATATATTTATATGTATATATACACACACACACATATCCACATATATATATATATATTATATAATATATTATATACATATATATATACTGTATATATACATACATATATATATACATATTATATATATATATATATATATGTATATATATATACACACACACAAACATATCCACACATATATATATGTATATATATTATATAATATATTATATACATATATATACTGTATATATACATATTATATATATATATATATATATATATATATATATATATATATATATATATATATATATATATATATATATATATATATATATATATATATATATACATACACACACACACACACACACACACACACACATACATGTTTATAAATACATAATTGACTTTAAATGGACCCTCATGTATGTTCAATAGCTTCAGCAGTATTGCTTTATAAATAGAAGAATAGCAGTGTTCTTATATAGTGTGTATAGGGCATTACAGTGTTAAAGGGGAACCGCACTTTTTTAGGAATTTTGCCTATCGTTCACAATCATGAAAGACATGACGGATGTATTTTTTTTTAATGCATTCTAACTTGTAAATAAACGTTAATAAATATCCGCTTACAGCGAAACCAATGAGAGATCCTCTATTCCGCCCATAAAACCCAACAATTTTCCAAAAACCGCCAACAATTCTCCAAATACATTTTATGACTTGATTATTAACCAAGTATTAGTGATATTGTTATTACAAGCGCTAACGCAGACAAACTGTTTATAGCGGCACCGTGATCACAAGCTTGTGTGTCAATGTTGACATGATCGACTGATCAGCTGCTTCCTCGTTTCCTTGTTCGTCAAACTTTATTCTAGATAAAAAATCATACCTCTCACCTGGATAGTAGAATGATAAAGACGTATTCCTACAAGTTGGTACACTTTGGCAGCCAACTTTAGACCCGGAAATGGCAAGAACGACACGAAAAGACATTTGGTACCATCCCCCTTTTCTTTGCGAGGGTTATGAGTAATTTTTCATCTATATGGTAATATATGAACATCCTAGCAGTCGGCATCCTAATGACAGCAGACCTTATATAGTACATTATGTTTTATTATGTTTGTTGGCTCTTATAAAGTCTAATCAGTGATGTAGTGTAAAAAAAAAAGCAACGTTTTTGAAATTAATGTGCTGCATATGCTTAAAATTATCAAAATACGTAAATATTAAATGTTATTATAAATGTGCCTGTTACTCCATTACAGTACATATATACTTACAGTGTGTGTGTATATATACAGGTAAAAGCCAGTAAATTAGAATATTTTGGAAAACTTGATTTATTTCAGTAATTGCATTCAAAAGGTGTAACTTGTACATTATATTTATTCATTGCACACAGACTGATGCATTCAAATGTTTATTTCATTTAATTTTGATGATTTGAAGTGGCAACAAATGAAAATCCAAAATTCCGTGTGTCACAAAATTAGAATATTACTTAAGGCTAATACAAAAAAGGGATTTTTAGAAATGTTGGCCAACTGAAAAGTATGAAAATGAAAAATATGAGCATGTACAATACTCAATACTTGGTTGGAGCTCCTTTTGCCTCAATTACTGCGTTAATGCGGCGTGGCATGGAGTCGATGAGTTTCTGGCACTGCTCAGGTGTTATGAGAGCCCAGGTTGCTCTGATAGTGGCCTTCAACTCTTCTGCGTTTTTGGGTCTGGCATTCTGCATCTTCCTTTTCACAATACCCCACAGATTTTCTATGGGGCTAAGGTCAGGGGAGTTGGCGGGCCAATTTAGAACAGAAATACCATGGTCCGTAAACCAGGCACGGGTAGATTTTGCGCTGTGTGCAGGCGCCAAGTCCTGTTGGAACTTGAAATCTCCATCTCCATAGAGCAGGTCAGCAGCAGGAAGCATGAAGTGCTCTAAAACTTGCTGGTAGACGGCTGCGTTGACCCTGGATCTCAGGAAACAGAGTGGACCGACACCAGCAGATGACATGGCACCCCAAACCATCACTGATGGTGGAAACTTTACACTAGACTTCAGGCAACGTGGATCCTGTGCCTCTCCTGTCTTCCTCCAGACTCTGGGACCTCGATTTCCAAAGGAAATGCAAAATTTGCATGGTTGGGTGATGGTCTATGGAGATGGAGATTTCAAGTTCCAACAGGACTTGGCGCCTGCACACAGCGCAAAATCTACCCGTGCCTGGTTTACGGACCATGGTATTTCTGTTCTAAATTGGCCCGCCAACTCCCCTGACCTTAGCCCCATAGAAAATCTGTGGGGTATTGTGAAAAGGAAGATGCAGAATGCCAGACCCAAAAACGCAGAAGAGTTGAAGGCCACTATCAGAGCAACCTGGGCTCTCATAAGACCTGAGCAGTGCCAGAAACTCATCGACTCCATGCCACGCCGCATTAACGCAGTAATTGAGGCAAAAGGAGCTCCAACCAAGTATTGAGTATTGTACATGCTCATATTTTTCATTTTCATACTTTTCAGTTGGCCAACATTTCTAAAAATCCCTTTTTTGTATTAGCCTTAAGTAATATTCTAATTTTGTGACACACGGAATTTTGGATTTTCATTTGTTGCCACTTCAAATCATCAAAATTAAATGAAACATTTGAATGCATCAGTCTGTGTGCAATGAATAAATATAATGTACAAGTTACACCTTTTGAATGCAATTACTGAAATAAATCAAGTTTTTCAAAATATTCTAATTTACTGGCTTTTACCTGTATATAAATATCCATCCATCCATCCATTTTCTACCGCTTATTCCCTTTGGGGTCGCGGGGGGTGCTGGAGCCTATCTCAGCTACAATCGGGCGGAAGGCGGGGTACACCCTGGACAAGTCGCCACCTCATCGCAGGGCGTATATAAATATATATAAATATAAATATATATATATATATATATATATATATATATATATATATATATATATATATATATATATATATATATATATATATATATAACCTTAATGGAGGTGTTTGGATGTTTTTTAAGGGCTTTATAGGCAGTATTCAGTGGCTTCCATAGGTGCCATTGTAAGCTGACTTTCTGATCACATTTATTTACTATTTAAAATGCATTAAAAAGAAATACATCCCTCATGTCTTTCATTATGATTTCGAACGATAGGCAAAATTCCCCAACTGCAATTTAGTGTTAAAGACACAAAACAAATATAATTTAGATGACATCATTATCTAATTTGCACAACAGGTCATGATGACACATGTGCATGTAAATTTGTCTGCGGTAGAGACAAGTGACAAAAAAAACAAAAAACAAATGTGTTTAAAAATACTACAAAGCTTTCTTTTGTCGCTTGTTTTTTTTTTTTTTTTTTTTTATGTCAAAGACTCACAGGCAAGACAGGGCTGCTTGTGAGGGCTGTGAGATGGGATGGTGGTCCACAGCAAGACCCGATTCTCGTTGAGAAGAGCGATTGGTGATTTCATGTTAGATTCTCCAAAAGGGTCCAATTAGACTCGAAAAAGTTGCTAGATTTGTTGCTAGTCGCTTTTTGGGATAAACAATCTTGAGGGGTCAAAATACTTATTAAATAATATAGCATTAATGGCAACACTTTTGCGTTACCTCCTTCCTGCTACGTCTTCTTACTCTCTGGCAGACCTGGTATGCATGAGGTGAGTTAAGAAGCAGAGCTATCGCAATTCATTAATGCCGGCAAAAAGGTAGTGCCAAATGTATTAGTGGCAAGCAACACTGCATAAATATGTTACAAGATTAATATTTTAGTATATCCAAAATCTAACAATACTGATCGGCGGTCAGTCAATCTAATAAATGATGCTAAGTATTTGTAGATATTTGTACACACACCATTGGAAGCACACTTTTGAGTTTTACTAGATTATTAGCAAGACTTTAAGCACACATTTTTTTACCCGAGAGACAGTTTGGTGCACAGGATTTGAAATCATTATATGTGGACTATATGCCAACCTCTATCAGGCAGAAGTGTGGTCAAACGAAGGTCTGAACTGGGGTGATGGACCGCGTTGGGGAGCCCGCCCTATCAGAGGAAGAAGATGCTGAGCGATTGGTCACATCTCGCTGCAGCTCGTCCACTCTCTTCTGCAGCTCTGCACGTTTGGCTAGCAGTTCCTTGTAGCGCTGATGAACAGGTTCCTGGAATAAATATAGTACTGTACAAAAAGTCCAGAAAATATATAAAGTGAAGATACAAAGCCACTTCTTACTTGAGGCCTCATGCGAGGGTTCCAACGTATGTAGTAGCCTACCCAGAGCTCCAGGTGGCGCAAGCTGACTACAGGGAACAGTACATGGTTGGAGAAGTTCACATACAAAGGATTGCTGAACTCCTCCAGCTGACTGTTGATGTACGACCACAAAGACACTGTTCTCTTTGGAACCTCCTGTAAAGCAGGCATTCATTTGGTTTTAGTTGGTACAAAATAATAAGGGACTGAAAACACATACTTCCTTCATCCTCTGCTGTTCGCTGTTACACAGGAATGTCCCAAACAGGCAGCTGTACAGATGGTCCAAGATGGTCACCAGAAAGTATTCGTTAAACTCAAAAGCTGCAGGAAACTAATGAAAGCAGTCGTGTTAGAAATATTGAAATAAAGTTGAAGTCGTCCCTTGCTACGTTGTGCTTCAAATGTTGCGGCTTCACTAAATTGCACTTTTTTTTAAAGCATTTTCTCTGTTTTTGGTCTAACATATGTGGGAATTTAAAGTTGTATTTATGTATTATATACATTACAGTGCAGTATTTGTCTTATTTTGTATTAGTATTATGTTGTGGTGATTGATAAAGATATTCACAAAGCACTACTTCCGTTTCCATGTTAAGGGTGAACTCTGCAATGTAAACAACACAGCGCTAATCTAAGTGCAAGTTTATCTTTACCGCGATAATCTAAAATTGACCACCTTTTGGCAGAACAACAATGTTTCATTCTTGACGCTTGCCTCATTAATTATATATCTCCATATTGGTGAGACTTTCACGCGAGTGATGTTGAAATGACAACAGCTGGACGTAGCTTCGGACATTTGAAACTGCTATCAGCAATCAACAGTTGTCCGGCCAAAGTGGAGATGAACTCTTTGTATACACTTCATCTTTGACATCGATAACACAGCTTTGGCTTGAACGAAGTGGAACGACAACGCAGATAGATACGCAATGTTAACACTGAATGCCAACATCAAGGCTAACTATCGTAGCTGTGAGTGTCAAGTTGACTAAGTTTTTGCAGAACAACACATGGCTGGGTGATGGCCATAGCAATGACTTGGAGGATCCATCCTCCAGGCTACCAGTAGGTACAATAATCTACAACAGAACAAACTAAAGGCCACGATATTGGTGTAAATACAAGTGTAAATATGGGTGTTATTTCACGTTTAGAGGGCTCTTATTAAAGTTACAAAATGTATTCAGAAGGTTGTAAGCGTTTTTTAATGCTCTATGAAAATATTTGATTTATTAGTATTAATCCTGCTTCAAATCCCAATAAACTGCGTTAAACGAGGGACGACTGTATACCAAAATGTATCCCGAGCAACTTATTTGCTTTACCTGGTGAGTCAACTGCCAGACACAGTCAATGAACTGAATGAAAACAGGTGAGCGATCTGCATCTGTGTGGTTCTTATCGCCATGGCCGATACGCTGAAAAAAAAAAAAGAGAGTTGGTGATTCCATAGAAAATGGGCTATCTTGATATTCAAAAGTAAGGGGGTAAAATAGAATACCAGCTGAAAGCGGTGGCCAAAGCTCAGCCATTCCTTCTCGAGCAACACCTGGAATCCACGAATGGTGCGGTAGTAACCGTCCAGCATGAGCATGGCCAATGAGGTCAGCTGTGCCGTTCGGTCCCAGCCGTCACTGCAGTGCACCACCACAGACGTTTTGCCGGATTCTACCTTGTCTGCAATACGCAGCGCTCCTGCGAGAATCAACTACTAACCCAAAACAGTGTCAATGCTCAAGAAATATATGTAGCAGGTTTCATTATTACTCGACTCACCTTGATGTGCTCAAGCCAGTGGGTGGACTCCAGATTGGAAAGCCAGTGAGAATCCTCAATGTTGGGGTAAACAATATCCTTCAGCTTGCGGAGTGACTCTCTCATTACATGGATGTTGTGAATATCCAAAAACACTAACTCAGCATTTTGATAAGCGTCCTCGCTTTCATACCCGCCACCTTTCATCTAAGTAACAAAAACATTTGTTTAGTATGAGCGTGGACCTTTGGTTCCAACCTCCATGTTTACAATAGAGTAACCTTGTTAGCAGCAGCATTGACACTGGGCCTAGCATCAAAAATGAAGAGTTTATGTGACTGGGCATTGGCATCCATAATGGTTTGCAGGTATTTTTCATCCTCCTTGCTACGCTTGCCGTTTACTCCAACCATGGGCTGACTGCAGCGTGTAACGGTTGCCTGACTCTCTGGATGAATCCATGACAGCACCTACACACAGAGCATAAGTATATATGGGTGCAAGATGACCCCCAAAAATGGCCGAACCAAGAATGATGATAATTTACTTACAGGCATCCTTCCCTTTGCCCGGAAGGCCGCTACCCGCTTCAGTTCCTCATCAGGAATGTTGACGGGGACTACCAGAGTTGATGGATAGGTGTCGCACAGCTCGTAATGATCGTTTACTTTTGTAACCCTCCAACTTTCATTGGGAATTCCCTATCAGAGACACAAGTATACAACGTTATGAATGGTAAATTGATTATACTTGCATAGCGCTTTTCTACCTTCAAGGTTCTCAAAGCGCTTTGACACTATTTCTACATTCACCCATTCATACACACATTCACACACTGATGGTGGGAGCTGCTATTCAAGGCCCTAACCACGACCCATCAGGAGCAAGGGTGAAGTGTCTTGCCCAAAGACACAACAGATGTGACTAGGATGGCAGAAGCTGAGATAGAATTTGGAACTCTCAAGTTGCTGGCACGGCCACTCTACCACCCGAGCCACACCGTCCCAGTGTGGCGCTTACCAACATTTACTTCCTTTTTTTTTTTTTTTATCTAATTTTTTCCATTTACCTATGTTGAGCCAATGCCCATACTTTACATTTAAACAATCTTGCAACCCCATAAAAATGTGAATATACAAAAATAATCATTATGTGCCTTCTGCCCTTTATTGGAAGGGCATTTAATTTCTTACAGCACACCTGGTCACAGTGGTTGGATATCACTGCTCTAATTGACCTTTTAACTAAACAGTGTGAACCACATCGATTAGAATTTCCAATGCCAAAATATGTAAAGGGAAGTTAAAAAGCCGATCCATACTGTACCACAGATTGCAGTCCTTCTGAGGTACCAAATGCTGTATTTTGGTACCTTAAAGACGGTGCTACAGTTGGCACATGAGCGTGGACATACTAATGTCTGTTGATAGATTAACAGAGAATTTGACAATTGTCTACCTCTTAACGAACCTGTTCTACTACCGTTATCATCAGTTATAAAGGTATTCGAAAATAACATGATTTAATAATGCCTTCTGACATATCAGGCCCATTTAATGATGACTTCACATGAAATTATTACATATGGCACCTTTAATGTTGGCATTTGTGAGAGTTACACCCTGTGACGCTCCAGCCCTCTCCACTGCTAATGTCGCGTGACTGAGACCTACTGGTGATTTTAGGTTACTACATATTCAAAATGACACTGGCAAATATACAAACACTGTACCCTGTATTTGAAACATGAATAATGACTCTCTGTTTCTATAACAAATACAAGACATATAGCAATGTTTTAACTCGCTCTTAACATGAGTTGGTTTAAAGAAATAGGCTGTTTATTGAGCTTTAACCGGCTTAATGTGCCACACCTTCATTATTAGGCGTATATAAGGCATTTATTTTTAGCAGCTCCAGACATAATTGTTTTTTAGGGAAAATCATTTAAAATTTTGGGTTGCCGACCCCGGTTTAGTGTCTCTCAACTTCTACTTTCTAAGAAGCAGTGTCCTACATCGTGACTTTTTTAAATATCAGTTTGGAAAATGCTGCTTCCCAAAAAAATAACTCACATTTTAACTTTTAAGAATGTAAATACCTCACAAATTAACGTTTAGCTTCGCTGGCTTCTCCTTTTCTGGGTGGTGGTAGCTAATCAAGTAGCTTCGGTGAGAAGCAGGTGCTTCCCCTCGGCCCGGTGCGACTTGACCGAGTCTGTTTTGGCTGGGAACTCTCGAGACAAACATGGCGCGCCACAGAGGTTATGTTTTCGCCAGGTTTGTTTGTCTATTTGTTAGCAACATAACTTAAAAGGTTATAGACAGATTTTGAAAAAAAAATTCTTCTTATTTACTACGAAGTGGAACGCACTTTACTTTCTGCTTCCTCTTTCTCCTCCTTTTTTGGCACTCCACACCCCCACATTGTGGTCCCACGCTACGTAGAGGATTCTGGGAGATGGACTTTATTTTCAGACCCGCCAAAGCAAAAGTGACAAAAAAAAAACCTACACTCATCAAGTTTTTATTAGATATCGTCGTGGCGTTATTGTGAAGATTTTGAAACCGCAATCCCGCGGTATCTACAATTCTGTTACATTCCTACTGCAAAGTCATACAATCAGGCTGTGGTGTTCCAAACAAAATTGTGAATGGCAGTAAGATGAATCAACGGCCAAAAGTAATCAGGATTAAATACCTGTCTTTTGTATTCAGAGACTGCGTCATACACCTTCCATCCATTCTCAGGAAACACTTGTCCATACTCAAAGGCAAATATTTTCTGTGGGTAGTGGGAGAGAAATGTATCAGCTGGTTGGTGGCGACAAGCAACAAGAGCCAGCATGGCAGATGTATGCCTCACTCACCAGCCCGTTGGAAACAGGAAACGCAAATTTCATCAACACCTCAAAAATTGACTTCCGGAGCGTGTCATCCATTTGTTTGTGAGCAAATCGCAAATTGCGCATATCCTGTGGAGACGCAGAGCAAGCAGGTCACGGTCATGCACAGGGCTCAACAGTAGAGAACAAACATAGGCTTCATATCTAGTACCTGGTATGTTATCATATTAGACAGGAAACCTGTTTGTAAGCCACGTTTACAAAAGGCAATCGATACTTTGCACCATCCAACACTTTGTTGTAATGTCATTTATATTCCTTGACTAGCCAACAACTCGCACACTACGTTCCGACTCACCTTACACACTAGTCCATAGGATACGTCACCGCGGCTTGACGCACTGCCAATCTTCTCAATACGACTCACAACCCCAAGAGGCAAATCCAACACAAAAGAGGGATCCTGTAAATTGACTGTGTGTTAACATAAAAAAATATATATTTGTCTAGAACTTTAGACAAGATCTCCTATGTGGTGGAACTGGAATACAAAGTTGTACCCTGTCCATGCATTTGAAGAACAGTCTGTAGTTGGTAACTGTGACAATTCCACGCAGTGCTCCAGTGAAAGGACAAAAATAGGTGACATCTTGGGCTGTAACATGAAATGAAAACCGTCTGAGACAAACCTGATAATTCCAAAACAAGTTTGCAACATACCCATATCTTGCACAGTCTCATTTGGAAGTAGCAGTGGTTCCCCTTTATCAGAATCTCTAAGAACCTATATTATGAAACATGAAAATCAGTCATGAAGAAGACATTTGTTTAGGTAACACACACATAATTTAGGGCCTGTATGAATATACCTTTGTATGAGTTTTGGTCTTTACCTTAAAAAAAGAGAAAAAAGGTTGCATGTTAATCCTGAGTTCATTAATTTACTTGTTACTCGTTTTATACTATACTTACCCTGATCTCTGGGGAGAACTCTGCAGCCACAGAGTCAGAGGAAAGGGCAGAAGGGGGTTTAGACTGTGCCGAACGGTCAGAGCGAGAAGTGGAAGAGCTGTTGAGGGATAATATAGAATAAATATATGAACAACAGGCAAATACTTGAAGTATATTTTTTCCATCTGTCCATTAATTTTCTATCGTTTTCTTGTCCTCACTGGAGTCACCGCTAAGCTGGATCATATTTCTGTAGACTTCAGGCACCATTTAAGCACAGGGAACACAGAGCTTAAAAACAAACCGGTATTCACACTCAAAATCACACCTATTGACAATTTGCAGTTCCAAATTAACCTAACATGCATGTATGTTTTGGGGATGTGTGAAAAAGCCGGAATACCTGGGAAAAATCCACGAATGCACAAGGATAACATGCATGTGTGATAGATGGCAACTTGTTGACCTTGCAGAGCTGCCATCAATTATTGTGTGAGCTTAAAAGAGGTCAGTATGAATAAGCACTAAATGTATTTTACCATCAATCAATCAATCAATGTTTATTTATATAGCCCTAAATCACAAGTGTCTCAAAGGGCTGCACAAGCCACAACGACATCCTCGGTACAGAGCCCACCATCCTTTGGTGAGACAAAAAACAACAACTTGGCGGGTCAGATTTGGCAAAAAATACATCAATGATTGTACTACTACTAGACTAGATCTGACCAATCTAAATCTAAAACTGGATCTGGCCAATTTAAGTGTATGAGCATGAACTGATGACGCCTACTTGAACGAGAGGCGAAACGTCTTCCAAGACAAACCAAACAGTCCAGTTACGATCGATTGAATGCCCTGAGAATTTGTACGCTAAATTGTTTTGTCGAAAATGATTGTGCTTAACAGAATTTTTTCATACACTGTCTCGGTTATTATCGGATAACATTTTTCTTTTTTGCAATCAAACTACAATTGATTTGTAAACAAAAATAATGCATTTGAAACAACAACAAAAATTTGAAAATTAATAATGGATTTAGAATTTAAGAAAACGATTTGCAAACAAAACAAATTTTTCAACCAAAATACTTGTTTTGTTTACAAATTAATTTTATTTCTCTTTAACAAAAAGTTTTGTTCACGTTTTATTTTATGTTTTGGTAGCGTATGCTTTATTGGTTATGAATCAACTTCAACCTTGTGGGCAGGGCCTCCTCCAATCAATATTATTGATTGGACATATTATTGGTCAGTCTGGAATGATGGCGTGTCAACTGAGGATTACATTTACCCTCACAAGATTAGGAGGGTATTTTTCCCTCCAATGGCTAGTATTACGAATCAAATTGAAGTTTACAGAATGTATTTGTTATACAAAGTCAATCACTGAAGATGTGTGATAATCTGTATTACAAAGATGTATAATAACCTAATTAGTCAAGTCAGGAATTTCCCACCTTGTCATGAGCGCATTTGCGTAAAAGGGGTGGCAGGGTTAGCAGCAGATGACCAACACAACAGAAATACACATTTATAGTTGCTAAATGCAGGAGTGAAGGCTATTGATCTGTCTGTCCCAAGATGTGGTCATGCAGCAACTCACTGTTTTTATGGGTCTTCAATTTATTTTATTTGTATTACTATATCTGAGTTTGTGTATTTTATTGTGCTGTTTATGTCTGATGTTGGTGCTGTATTACTTTCCTGTTTTTTATGGACCTTGTTGTATACCATAAAACTGCTGGGGACTACAGATGGAAATTAGCCTTTGGCTACAATCTGGCACATCTACATTTTATACGTTCATTGATGTGCATTGTCCCATGTAACAAATAATGCACCACTAACAGTAATCTGGGAAGCACAGGGATAATAAAGTAGCAAGTAAAAGGTTTCGCCCGAACCTGGTAAATACTTGCTTTTAGTTTTTCTATTTTTCAGTACTGTTTGAGCCGATCTCCCAAGACAGCCAATGAATGGTGATGTCACTGGGTGGTATAGTTTAAACTTGTTTCCCGTTACCAGGTAGCGCCAATGCATAAGTGATGTATCCCGCTAAAAGTTTGACCAACTTCTACTAATACATATCTCGACTTAGTCTGCAAATTTATACTGAATGAAGAGAAATCCTGCTTCATGACACATGCCCCTAATCTTCTGAGGGCAGAAATCATTAATATACACGCCATCATGGGAGATTGGCCAATAGTAAGGCTTACAACATATTGTTCAGGAGGATTGAAGCTGATTTGTAACAAAAAAAAGGTGCAACCAATACTTAAAGAAACAAAAACAAAGCTGAAGAAAATACAAGTGAAACTTGTTTTTGATGAGAAAAAAAAAAGAATTTGTAAGCAAAACGAATATTTTGGTTGAAAAATCAGTTTTGTTTGCAAAAAATGTTTTTAATTCTAAATCCAACCAAAAAATGTTTTGTAACCAAAGATAATGCTTTGAAACCAAAACTTAAGTGAATGCAAACAAAACGTATTGTTTCATGAGAATTTTTTCTATTTTGGTAAAAAAAAATGTTTTTATTACATTATTTTTGTTTGCAAAACTTTTTTTTATTTGTAATTTTAAATTTTTGTTTGCAAATTTTTTTTAGATATTTCCAATCCATTACTATTGTTTGATTGCATAAAAATACACATTTCTCTCCATAAATGTGTGCCTGAACAAATAATCCAACGCCTTGGTTACTCAGTCTTTGGCGAGGATCACACTGCAGGGTAAGGTCCGATTCTTTTCTTTTTTTTTGTCAAATCCGATCTTTTTACGTAGTCTTTGGCATTACAAAAAAAAGCGATGTCTAATGTTGAATAACTGAATTTTTTGCATTTACTTATTGTGGACTTTATTTTTTTACATCGAATTATACTGACAAATTAATTTAATAAAAATGTGTGCGCTAACATGGTGTTTAAACAATCAGTTTGTTAAAATTCAGCTCGTTAAAATACGGTGTTTTAAAATTCCGTGTAAAAAATGCAGTGTTTTAAAATTCAGTGTAAAAACATTCAGTGAAAAAAAAATTATTGCAGAAATTAATTGTTGCTTCATAACTCTATTCAGGTAACTTAAGATTGAAACAACTATTTTAACAAACTGAATGTTTAAACACATTTTGCTCACAAATTTGTATTAAATGAAATTGTCAGCATAATTTGATCTAATACAATTCGGTTCACAATATTCAAACACAAAAAAAATTAGTGTAAAAACAAACACTTTTGTAGTCAAGAGCACAAATTAACCTCCTCCATACAGTTTTCACAAGACTTTTGGGTGTGTTTTAATATACCATTTATTGTAGATACAAATGGAAAAATCATTCAAAGAAATGCATTGTTATGTTTGCTGTTTGTGTGGATGTGTGTTAGAAGGTAGGACAGTCTGCTGTATACACAAGGCAAAACCCAAACATGAATGGTGCTTAACGTTATATATTTGCTTTGCTTTACAAAAAATGTCAACAATTCAGATGAGTTAGAGCTATCGCAAGAAGACAAAGCACAGATAGCACATATACCAGTGGCTATTTTGGACTGTTTTCACTTTCATACATATCATCTAAACTGTCACAGCTTCCCGATTTTTGCAATAGGAAGCTTTAAAATACAGAGGTAACTTCTAGCACTTGCAGTTTTAATTACTTCTGAAGACCTTTAGAGTTCATTTGAGACAAGAGGTGCAGCCTAAAGTTTCATCAAATTAATATATAAATAAAAACGTCTTAGTTTCAAAACTTTTAGCTAGCTTAAAAAGCTACCTGGCCAA
Organism: Nerophis lumbriciformis; assembly: GCF_033978685.3. Lineage (NCBI taxonomy): Eukaryota > Metazoa > Chordata > Actinopteri > Syngnathiformes > Syngnathidae > Nerophis > Nerophis lumbriciformis. The sequence goes on from NC_084556.2 coordinate 22,309,443, forward strand.
TGATTCGACACTCGGTTGTCGAGAAGAGGATTGCTTCGAGCCCAAACTGTCGATGCTGCCGGACTTCTCCATGTTCTTCGGCACAAACTTCTCCTCTGTCGATATTAGATCATCCAAGTCTGTAATGGAGACCTGTGTATGCTCTGGAAAATATGCCTAATCCTCCGCTAAGAGTATTGTAAATCCCCTACCACAAAAGGAAGCTGCCATCTTTTCCCAGCAGCCTCCGTCCTAACAGTTTGTTTACAGGGAAGTTGAACAACGCTCTCTGTCGGTGGAGAGGGGACATGGACGTCAGGAAAGACATATGTTAAAGAATCAACTTTCTTTTTTGTAATCACAATATCCCTTCTTTTTCGTCTTAAATTCTACATATTCCTATTATGCTTGAATGCAACAATAATAATTATAGTTCATATACTTGACCTGCATGAGGGTGAACTCTGCACAGTACACATCGGTGCTATTTGAGTCGCTTAGAATTGTATGTCTGTATAATCGCACCATACAATTAACTTTAGAATATATTTTTTTCTGATAACATATTTAATACCATTTTAATGATTAATTTACACTGGAAAGTAGCATTTGTTCTTAAAATTTGACATTACTATAAAACAGTGGCGGGCCGTGCGTTTAAATGGGTTGTACTTGTATAGCGCTTTTCTACCTTCAAGGTACTCAAAGCGCTTTGACACTACTTCCACATTTACCCATTCACACACACATTCACACACACTGATGGAGGGAGCTGCCATGCAAGGCGCTAACCAGCACCCATCAGGAGCAAGGGTGAAGTGTCTTGCTCAGGACACAACGGACATGACGAGGTTGGTACTAGGTGGGGATTGAACCAGGGACCCTTGGGTTGCGCACGGCCACTCCCCCACTGCAACACGCCGTCCCACCTAGGCCTTCATGTGTCCGACTTCAATGATTACCTTTCAAAATACTATGATTGATGTCACCACATGACCAGGGGCGGATTAAGAAATGTTGGCCCCCTGGGCCTGACATGGTCTTGGCCCCTCAACCCCGCGCGTGCACGCGCACACACACGCACGCACTATGCAAGAAATACTGTATTCTGTGAACAGACATGCACACTGTACTGTACAGAAGAGTGCACATACTGCACACACACTATTAGGTATACCACACAGACAAGCACAGGTTTCACACAGACACAGGTAGGGGGAGGGGATAAATGGCCTAAAAATACAAATTTTGGAAAATGATTACGCCCACTTCAGTGATGGTGCATTGGGTCATTTGAGAGATATTATGTATTGGAAGTTGGTACCTATCATGAAATAAACCCCCCACCCCACCCAAAAAACTAAATTGGACATGATTTTTGCCCCCTTTTCCTCCCTTCTATCATTAAAAATAAAATAATATCGTAGGAAAACACTTTGGCATAACGGCAGCTGTGCAGCAAATTGAGGCTCAAAGTCTGTATCTATTTTGTGGGAAAGCTTGAGGAGGAGAAGGAGAAAGGTAAAATGATAACACATGCATCGGAGAGCACCACAAAGAAAGGTGTAGGCCAGTTCATGGTACAAGGGCTGCATGCAGGTCAAGATAGCCCATTTCCTCTGCCTGTCTTACCCATTCACCGAGAGACCACTGAGGACATAGAAATGCAAGTGGATATGGGGTTCGAAATACTGGCGTCGGTCAGAGGAGTCAATGTGGAGGATGTTTATAAACTTGTAGATGCACATATGACTGACAGCACAGAGCACAACAAAGGCTTTTCAAAGCTGTTGGCAGAGATGAACAACTTGGAAAAACCAGCAGGGCAGATCTTTTGTGGCACCCACACTACACTGGGCTTCAGCAGTGCCATGAATAAAGTGATGCGGTTGGCGGAGGCCGATATGAAGATGGAGCAAGTGCTACAGAGTTTCATGGTGGATCTGGATGTAGACAGCAAGAATGCTATAGTGGCTGGACAGGCACTGGACATGTCCTGAACTCAGTGTCAGACGTGGCTGCCGAATACTTGGATGAAGTGAAGCAGCTGACAGATCTCATGCTGCCCCATCTGAAGACTGTCCTGGCCAGGCAGAGGATGGACTATGGGATGGATGAGGAGACCTTCCCAATGGACCCTGTCAGTGAACAGGCTAGTAACATTGATGGCACCCCTGTGCACAACATTGGGATGGAGAGACAATGTGGCAAGGTGGACTACAGACTGAAGAAGTTGGGCACACTGAACGCAGTCAATAGGTCAATAATTTTACAAAAGAGCCAGGAGCTTCAGAGGTTTCAAGGCAGCAGCACAAGCAAAAAGAGAGGTTGAACTCAACTGGAGTAAACTCATGAAGGCAAAATTCGAGAGTTGGGCTGACGAGAAACAAGAGATGGCTCAAAGACAGGAGAAGAAGAGACTAGACATGCTGGACACACTGAAATCTTTTGGTGGCCCCTTCACGATAGTGGGGAAGTTGAAAAGTTCCTTGTCGATGAAAGTCTGAACAAGAATGCAAAGCTGCAGAGAATGAAGCTTGAGGTTCAGTTTGCCAGAGAAAGCACCAAGCTTCTGCCTAAAGTCAATCCTATCTTCAGAATCCAGGTGACAGACAGTTCCCAGAAATGGCGAAAGTGCAATTCTCCCAGTCATAATGGATACTTGGAATTTTATGGTGGTGGTAAGTATTCATGAAAACAGGTAGCCTAACATTAGTGAATGGGTGAATTCTGGAAATAACAACCTAAAAATCTTACACAGTGCACCTTTAAGCAAGGGGTTTCTTTCGTGCTTTCAATTTCGCAAAATCATCCACCACATCATTGAAGTCCAACTCTCTTGTCAGCTCACTCTCAATTGCCATTAGAGATAACGCATTTAATCTTTTCTGAGTCATTCTTGTGCGCAGCTCATTTTTGACTCTTGACAAAAGAGAGAATGAGCGTTCTCCCTCACAGTTACTGACCGGTAGAGTGAGAAAAATCTGTAGCGCAATGTATGTATTAGGAAACGTAGGCTGTAGTCCAAAATGTATTATTGTTTTGAGCAGTCCTGAAGGGGTCCTCTCCTCATCAGTGTTGTTGAGCTGTATAAAAGATTTGAACTGTATAAGCTCCTGTCCAAGACTTTCATTGAGGTCAGATGAGTATGATTCAGTGAGAATCTTGGCCTTGTGAAGGACTGAAGCATTGGACTCTGTATCCAAAGAGAAAAGGACACTGAACAAATTGTTCAGATGTTTGTAGGCCTCCAGACGGTGATTAAGGCTTGAACTCAGTTGATCAATAGAGGCAATAAATGTCTCTATTTGAAACAGTTGCCTTCCCTCAAGCACAACATCTGGGGATGCTGATTCATCAGCAAACTTTTTACGTTTCTTCGTCCGTTCAGCCCTGTAAGATGGGGTGCCACCCAACATGTTTAAGGCTTTCTGCTCAAAATGATCAAATAGATCTCTTTGGGAGAGAACAAAGGTGCGCAGAGATTCCAGCAATCTAACTGCTGTACCAAGGTCCATGTCTGCTTTTTGAAGTTGCAGACTTGTGGCCTGAAATCTGGACAGAACAGTGTCCCAAAAGCCTGCCATGAAGGCCATCTCAAGTGAATCCAGCTTCCGCACTAGACTGTCAGCTTCAGTTTGTGTGTCTCGTTTCTCTGTGTCATCAGTGGAAATACCCTGTAGTGCTGCTCTTATTTTACTGTAGTTCTGCCACAGTGCTTTGGTGTATTCTGTACGGCAACTCCAACGCGTGTTGGATAAAGCTTTAAGTGTGAGATCTATGTTGGAATTGCCAAATACCCTGTCCCATCGGTGTGTGGATGCAGTTGTGAAGTTGTAAATAGACTGAATCAAGTCAAAATACTTAGAGACTTCATTTCCACATCTGTCAATGCTGTTGACTCCCACCAAATTCAAAGAGTGAGCTGCACATGGATTATAGTGTATTAATGGGTTGCTTTTCTTTAAGTGAGCCTGCAACCCATTATACCTCCCTGACATGTTGCTGGCATTATCATAAGCCTGCCCCCTGCAATTTGACAGCTCTAACCCTAGATTTTCCAACACAGACATGACACAGTTAGCCAAACTTTCACCTGTATGGCTAGTAATGGGCTCAAAACCCACAAAGCGTTCAACAACACTGCCCTCTTTGCTAACAAAACGGAATATGAATGTCAATTGGTCCACATGAGATAAATCTGGGGTTGAATCCACAATGATAGAGTAGTATTTGCTTGCTTGCAGTTCATCTGCTATAGCCTGTTTGGTTTTTGCACCCATCAATTCAATGAATTCCTCACAAATGGTGGAGGACAGATATGAGGTATTACCTCGACCCATCTGCCCAAACTTTCTGATGTGATCCTTTAGAAAGGGATCAAATTCAGCCAGGACCTCCAGAATACCAAGGTAGTTCCCATTGAGAGGAGACCCTAACGATTCATTTTTACCCCTAAATGCAAGGCCCCTTTCTGCAAGGAATTTAATGACTGCAACAACTCTTTGTAACACCTGCCTCCAATAGCTGCTCTCTGCCTGAAACTGTTTGAACAGGTCTGCATCAACTGTGGCACCTGTGGCGCGGTTCAAGACTGCTTGCATGCAGGTTATGTGCTCAGCACTTCGCTCATGTTCACCAAATCTTTCTGAGTGTTTCCAATCACAATAGCCTGTCACAAAAGAATGCGTTTTTGGGGAAAACAGTTTGCATGCAAAGCAGTAAACATTACCAGTAGAGGGAGAGTACATCATCCACTCTCTTTGTACTCGTTGTCCATTGGGCAGGTGTGAAGTAAAATGTTCATTGTTTAGGCATCGGGTTTTGCCTCCTAGCCCACTGTTCCTCACAGAAGCTGGATAATGGCTGTGACGGTTGTGAAATGATTTTGCACCTCTTTGAATAAGAACTTCCTTCATTGACTCAGTGAGGGTATCAGCCCATTTAGCGGGATCACTAGGTAGAGTTGTCACTGTAGATGGTGTTGAAGAAAGATTCAACTCATTTTCTATGCTGTCCAGAGGTGCAGTGACCTCACATTCATCCGAGCAACTGGCTACTGCTGAGTTGGTTGAATCATTAGCATCCGAAGCATTTGGTTCAGTGCGTACACTTGTAGTGGTCTCAGGATCTTGGGAGCTACATGCTAGCTCAGGTGCATTGCTAACCTTAGCTGAATTTGCAGTAGCATTTATAGAATTGCTTTCAGCAGATGTCTTTGTACTGAAGAAGCTGGAGATATTTGGAACACTCTCAAGTAAAACTGATTCCTTTTTTTTCTTTTCTTGCTGAATTTTTTTTCTAGCTCCTCCACTTAGACGTTTATGATCCATATTTCCCTTCTTTCTGTGCACATTAGCTCTTTGCCTATCACAACAGCTTAACCAACTATGTGTGTGTGTGTGTGTGTGTGTGTGTGTGTGTGTGTGTGTGTGTGTGTGTGTGTGTGTGTGTGTGTGCGTGTGTGTGTGTGTGTGTGTGTGTGTGTGTGTGTGTGTGTGTGTGTGTGTGTGTGTGAGTGATGCAATTTTCAAAACTAGCAATCTAGCATTAACAGTCAAAAGCAGAAATCAGCTGATTTCTATAAGAACTGATAACAGATTTCCAATCAATGCTAAACTCAGACAGCGAAAGTCACTAGATGACGTTTTGAGTCGCCAGTCATGTATGGCCAAAAGTCTCTAAATCGAATGCCAACGTTGCTTAATCGCCAACACACTGGGACTCACTGAAGGACTGACAGTGAATAAAAAAAGATGATTAAGATAATTGTGTACTTTTCTCTTCTAATATTTTCACTAAGGACCCCAAGCTATCTGCATGCAGCAACAATGTCTGACAGACAGGAGAGCGGAGTGGTCAGTGATGAATGGCAAGGGAACAGACTGATTTGTACTGAGGAGAAAGAGAGAGCCAATTACAGTGAAATAAATTCCAAAAGAGCCAAGTGACTAGCTGAAGGCAGGGACAAATGCCTTGGAGTGACCAACAAGAGTGCAAAGTACCAAATGGCAAAATGTGGGAAGACCAACAGGCAGATCTGTTTTTACCACTTATCTTCACAACCAAAAAGTCGCTAAATGATGTTTTCAGTCGCTAGCCAGGTATGGCCAAAAGACGCGAAATCTAGCGGTAAAGTCGCTCAATCACACTGACAGTGAAACAAATAATTTTTAAAAAGATAGTAATCGTACAATGTCTTGTACTTTTGTCTTCTTTCTTAATATTTCTCAAAGGACACCAAAATGTCGCTATCTGCAGGCAGCTTGCCAGCTATGATGGCAGCAACAATGTACCTTAGAGTGACTGACCAACAAGAGCTCAAAGTACCTAATGGCAAAATGTGGAGAGACAGACACAATAAATTGCATTAAGATGAAGAGAACTGTTGCTATTATTAATTTTAACAACAACCAGAAAGTCGCTAAATGTCACCAGCCAGGTATGGCCAAAAGGCGCTTAATTGGCCACACACAGTAACAGAGAAACAAACAAACAAAAAAAAAGATCATAAAGATAATAGTTGTACAACTTTGTGTACTTTTGTCTACTTTCTAAATATTTTCACAAAGGACACCAAAATGTTGCTATCTGCAGGCAGCTTGCTGGCTATGATGGCAGCAACGATGTCTGCCAGACAGGAGAGAGTGGTCAGTGACGATCGAATCGAGAAAATGACAAAATGGGTCAAAGACCAAAAAGTTATTAACTGACAGCAGTGACAAATGTCAGACTGTAAACTTTTTTGAAAGAAAAGGACAAAATGGGAAGATGCTGATAATAACAGCAAAATGGAAAATATAAGAATTTCCAAGTAATGCTCAACTCAAGTGTGTGTGTGTCGTGTGTGTGTGCGCGTTAAACTTCTTGTGGAATGATTTCAAATTATCTCTGAGTCTGAACTGAGGGAAAGGAAACCAAATTTTGAGCAGTCACTCACGAGTTCAAAGTACCAAATGAGGAGATTCTAAAAGAACAGACCGGTTTATGAAAGACTCGATGGGGGAGGGGCACAGCTAAGAATACTTGAGTGAGATTCTGTGATCCAAATTCGAGATAGAGCTTTTTGATAATGATAATTTGTCAGAGTAAGGTTGTGTAATCAAAATTTGAGAATGAGCTTTGCCAATCAATCAAGAATATTTGCATTAAGTTCTGTGATCAAAATTCAGAAACAACCTTTAATAATTGATAAAGAATATGTGAGTGAGGTTGTGTGATCCAATTTGAGAATTAGCTTTGATAATAATGATTGAGAGCCTCTGGCCCTCTGTGGATCGTGGCCGCGGGGCCAAGTTGGCCTGGCCCCTTGGGGCCTCTGACCCTCTATGGATCGGGGCCAAGTTGGCATGACCCCTCGGGGCCTCTGGCCCTCTATGGATCGTGGCCGCGGGGCCAAGTTGGCCTGGCCCCTTGGGGCCTCAGGCCCTCTGTGGGTCGCGGCCGCGGGGCCAAGTTGACCTGGCCCGTTGGGGCCTCTTACCCTCTATGGATCGTGGCCGCGGGGCCAAGTTGACCTGGCCCTTTGGGGCCTCTGGCCTTCTGTGGGTCGCAGCCGCGGGGCCAAGTTGGCCTGGCCCTTTGGGGCCTATGACCCTCTGTGGGTCGTGGCCGCGGGGCCAAGTTGACCTGGCCCCTTGGGGCCTCTGACCGTCTATGGATCATGGCCGCGGGGTCATGTTGGCCTGGCCCCTTGGGGCCTCTGGCCCTCTGTGGGTCGCGGCCGCGGGGCCAAGTTGACCTGGCCCCTTGGGGCCTCTGACCCTCTATGGATCATGGCCGCGGGGCCAAGTTGGCCTGGCCCCTTGGGGCCTAAGATTATTATTTTTGCAAAAGTAGTTTTGCATGCGTCGCGGCCGCGGGGCCAAGTTGGCCTGGCCCCTTGGGGCCTCTGGCCCCCTGGGCCTGGGCCCGGTAGGTCCGTTCATTAATCCACCTATGCACATGACCATTGCTGGAGAAATACTATACGGGAACACATTCATACGAAACGGGTTATTTTCTGGCGCATTTAAAAATCAATTAAAACGCATCAGCAATTAAAACATATACCGTAAATGTCAAACACATTAAATTAATTAAATCCAACTTCCGGTCAATAAAGTTGGATTCAAAGTACACACTTCTCAAAGATATATTAACTGCCCTGACCACATGATGGCAACAAATATACATGTAACAATGTTTATTAAATGATCAAAGCAGTGGCTCTTAACCTTGGGTACCGAACCCCACCAGTTTCATATGCGCATATATATACCCTTCTTTAGTGAGAAATAAAATGTTTTTTGTTTTTTTCAAATTCAAGACAAAGTTATATGTTTTTGGTAACACTTTAGTTTGGGGAACATATTCTAAGTAACAAAGACTTAATTTAGAGGTTTTTGGACACTAGGGTTAGAGGGTTAGGGCCAGGGTTAGAGGGTTTGGGTTATAATAAGGCCATGCCGAATAAGGCATTAATAAGTACTTAATAATGACTAATTAATAGCCAATATGTTACTAATTTGCATGTTAATAAGCAACTAATTAATGGTGAATATGTTCCCCATACTAAAGTCTTACCATGTTTTATGACTGGTGCACAAAATGAACCGTGCACGAACATCACCTTGTTCAAACAACAAAACCAACACAGTGCATAAACTCACGACAAATTACACACCTGCAAATCAGTGTGACTTCTGCCGTATCCGTAATAGGCCGATAGGGAGAAGTTTTTATTTACATGATTAGTCGGGTGTGTCTTGACCTGCGCCGAACCCCTGAGCCCGACTCACCAAACCCCTAGGGTTCGATCAAACCCAGGTTAAGAACCACTGGATCAAAGACATGCACCTGGGGATAGGTTGATTGGCATCACTAAATTAACCCTAGTGTGTGAATGTGAGTGTGAATGTTGTCTGTCTATCTGTGTTGGCCCTGTGTTGAGGTGGCGACTTGTCCAGGGTGTACCCCTCCTTCCGCCCGAATGCAGCTGAGATAGGCTCCAGCAACGCCCGCCAACCCAAAAGGGACAAGCGGTAGAAAATGGATGGATGGATGAAGCATAACACACTTTAACAACAAGAGTTTACAACTTTTAGTTGTACCAGAACAGCTACTGTCAACAACTTGTGATCTGATTGGCTATCACAACTGTCTCTCAAATTCATCCGCTAACGGTCCCGATGAGTATCCAATCACAGGACGCGTAAATGTCACGTTCAACGTGAGGCCATTTAAAAGGCCTTACTGACAACAACTCGTGATCTGATTGGCTATCGCAACTGTCTATCACTGTATGTCCCCCTTCACTTACAGTGCACGGACGCCTGCATTGTTGATTCTGAAGGCCCCTGGCAGATTTGGTACAGCATGGCAACATAAGCCAGATGAATTCTGATTGGCTAAAAACTCTAACCTAAAAATAACAGCATTGGAAGGAGCATAATATAACATGAAGATAATATGAATCATTTTAGATATTTAGGGAAAGTAAATTAAAAAAAAATTGTATATTTAATTATGATCATGATTTTTGGTTATGTTAGTCCAGCAGTGAAGGTCTTGCTGGCCCTGACGGCACACCACTGCTATAAAATCATTTAATTCGTTCAGAAATGTTTTGTAGTTTCTATATTTGTGTTACCCCTTTTCACAACTGCACTTGGTTTAATTACTATTCTAAATATTCTACAAGTCACATGGTCTGCGGGAAGTTACTTCATTCATATCCTCTGCAGGCCAAAAGTAAGTTAATTTTCTTTCTCTATCTTGAAAATCTCAACTATGACTTGGGGTTTAAAATCTCAGCACAGTGCTGTTACGTAAATCATTTTTTGAAGTTATTAAAAAAACATGTGTACAACTGTTATGTCAACATATGTGCATGTGGCTATATTTTATGCAAACACTTACTCCTGTTACTCAAAGGAGTCATTTTCCACTTAGGAACCTTGTACAAAAATGAATCAAATGGTCAAAGATGGGCCAATACACATTTTGATTAGTTAAATATATGTATTATAAGATTTAGAGTATAAAAAAGACAAATTAAAGGGTATTTTGAGAGATTTGAATATCACAGATTCGGTGGTATTACTATAAATTTTCAGAACAAAGCCAAAAAAACCCAAACAAACAAAAACAGGCCATACAAAGGTTTTTGTTTCTTATGTATTTATATGGTTTATTCAAGGAATGCCACTCACGTTTATGTACAACTTGTGTTAACAAATAAGGATGTATTTGAATACAGAATGTATTTTAATGACACATTTTTATTGGGACAGACGGCGACAAAGAAAAGAAGAAATTGAAAGAATATACAACAGTTTTTCATTTAACATACTTTTCCATAAACTTCTTGTGGAACTCTGAGCGAAGGGTGTCATTGATGAAGCGTTTCTCCTTCCTTGCTTTGTCCATGCCTTTAGCGCAGTTCTTGAACACAACGTCATCATCCCACCTATAGAGATGATGAAGCCATGAGTTGGTGGAGACAAACACTGAAATCATTGTGATTGTTAGTCTGATGTTCATTACCTCCTTTTGACTTTGAATGGAGTTGGAGTCTGAGCCAATTGTTGTTGCTGCTGCTGCTGCTGCTGTTGCTGCTGCCCTGCTAAATTAATCAATGGGTTACCACTCAATATATTCTCCATGCGGATCCTCTCCTCCTCAGCCTTTTGCTCCCGCTCCTGAGATGGATACAATAAATATAGTTGCAAGAAATGAAATAGCAGTAGTCGTTTTTTTTGTCTAAATATATATTTACGCGGCGTTCTTGCTCTTCAGCCCGCTCCTTTTTAATCTTCTCCAGCTCTGCCAGAAGAGCTGCAGTGTCATCATCATCGCTATCTTCATCAGAGTTGTCGTCCTCGTCATCCTATTCATAAACAGACATTTTTAGAGAGGCGATTTCTTGAGATTGCACTGTTGGTCGGTCTTGCAGGACAAGTACGTACTTCGGTAAGAGGATCATCTGCATCAAGATTGGCTGCTGGGATCTGATCCAGTCGAGGTCTCTTAGAGGAGGACGACGAGGAGGATGAAGATGATGTGGTGTGCTCTGGTTAATAGAGAATAAATGTAAATGTGGAGCCATTAACACAATTCCAACGAAAAAATCCTGTTATTTTGAACAGAGATCTTCTCAAAGACAACCTCTAGGTCCCCTCTCTCTGGTCTTCTCTCGTACAGCTACACGCTCCCTCTCTTCCAGCTCCCTGCGGAAGTCACGGGCACGCACCTCCTCAGGAGCATCCTGGGTAGGCTGCCTGAGACGGGGGAAAAACATGTCAGAATATTTACTGGAAATACCACATGTAAGCATGTATACATTATTGAATTGGATCGAATCCTTTATTGTCACAGTCACATTGTCACCAACAATTACTGTGAAAATCAGTTTAGCAGATCCACATTAAGGCAAAGCACACAAGTAAATACAACAATAGAAATATGAAATCAATACAAAAATACTAAGTCACAGTAAATAAAACGGTAGTGCAAACATGTGCGTTTAAATCACATAAAAGTAAAAAATCCAGCTTTTGGTAATTTCAGCTACTGACCTGTACTTGATCTTTGTATGACCTGGAAGATCTCGACTTGAATACTGTTTGGACAGTGCACTCAAATCGCCTTCCCCCTTTCCCCTTCCTCCTCTGGCCGGTTCAAACGTCGGCCTTGCAGCTGTAGTCATCGTGGATGACTCTTAAATGCACATAAACAATAACACAATATAATATCACAAGTAAATGTACTAACAGGGTTGTACAATAAATGGATATAAATGATAAATAAATGATAAATGGGTTGTACTTGTATAGCGCTTTTCTACCTTCAAGGTACTCAAAGCGCTTTGACACTACTTCCACATTTACCCATTCACACACACATTCACACACTGATGGAGGGAGCTGCCATGCAAGGCGCTAACCAGCACCCATCAGGAGCAAGGGTGAAGTGTCTTGCTCAGGACACAACGGACATGACGAGGTTGGTACTAGGTGGGGATTGAACCAGGGACCCTCGGGTTGCGCACGGCCACTCTCCCACTGCGCCATGCCGACCCTATATATATCCATTTATATTCCTAAATTTCAAGTATATCGAGCTGTCCTCGGCCAGTTGGCCTCCCAGAAGATAGGTATTGATCCTACATCAATTTAAAAGGCAATGCATCGGTTTAATTGATGCTAAAACAAAGAAAACATTGGATATAAGAACGGCAGACTTCCTATGAAGGTTAACAGTTTTAATTAAAAGTATGTTACATTAAGTCTGTCTGCCCGTCTGTGGCGTCATCGAAACAAAAATGAGGGACACTTTAAGTGGTTGAGAAAGGTCATATCAAACGCCACAAGACAATATCATTAATTACAACACAAAAACATTTATCTACAGCACGCTTGTAAAAGCCACGAAAAAAACCGACAACACATTGATACAAAGCCACAACCTACTGTAACTTTAAACCACAAATGATGCGACGGACAAAACAGAGACGACAGCGGAGCAAGTTTAATTGAAAAAGTTATTTATGGCCCCGTTTACACTTCACACCAAATTTGATTTTTTTTGCCCTCAAGTGATATAGAGCAGATTTTTTTCCCAGTCTAAACGCTCCAAAGTGCTTCAAATCAAATTTGTCAGCATCAGATTCACGCCACATCAGGAAGTAGTCCTGAATCCGATTGGAATCTGATCTTTTCAAATGTGACTTCAGTCTAAACGCAATATGGCCTCTTTGTGATTTTTTCAGCAGCTTTGGGTAAGCTACGTCAAGATGCAGTCGCCAGCGGAAATGGATAATTCAAAACCACTGCTCATAAACTGGAAATATTTGGTTGCACTTCATTTCTCATGTAATCTACTGCTAAATTAAATCTGAAGAGATGTTGGTTGAACTTTATATTTGATAATACTATTGTATTATTCTTATGTTGGAAAAACAACAGCAAAAGTAGCAGGTAAAGCTACTGTTAAACTGTTGGTTACTGTACTTCTATTGAACATTTCTTAAATGCTGAAAATGAGAGCAAAACGTTTTCCTCTTGTTAATTCAACGCAAAGTGTTGGTTGAACTTTATTCAAATAAGATGAGAGTGCATTTACCATCAATTGTTGTTTACTTGCTTGTTTCTATCCATAACTAATTTAAATCTAATTATCTTCCAAGAAACAACAGGAATATAGAAAACTTCACTTGTAGTGTCCAGTGTTTATTTAAGTCACGATGGTTGATTTTTTGCGAAACAGTTAATTCGATTTCAACCCACTATCGCTTCGAATCGTTCTAAAAAATAATATCGTTCATGAATCGTATTGGCAACCAAAAATTCTGAATCGAATCGTTACACCCCTATATATTCTATGTTAGCGACCTCTCTTTGTTTATCCATCCATCCATCCATTTTCTACCGCTTATTCCCTTTGGGGTCGCGGGGGCGCTGGAGCCTATCTCAGCTACAATCGGGCGGAAGGCGGGGTACACCCTGGACAAGTCGCCACCTCATCGCAGGGCCAACACAGATAGACAGACAACATTCACACTCACATTCACACACTAGGGCCAATTTAGTGTTGCCAATCAACTTATCCCCAGGTGCATGTCTTTGGAGGTGGGAGGAAGCCGGAGTACCCGGAGGGAACCCACGCAGTCACGGGGAGAACATGCAAACTCCACACAGAAAGATCCCGAGCCCGGGATTGAACCCAAGACTACTCAGGACCTTCGTATTGTGAGGCAGATGCACTAACCCCTCTGCCACCGTGAAGCCCCTCTGTGTATGTTTTCTGCTGGATCTATTTTCTATTTTATGCTGCATCTGTTACATATACTGTAATATTGTACATGGCAATTGTTATATATTGTATATATCATAAAAATATAATATACTACATCAGTATATATCATATACTGTATATACAATATGTAAATATTACATATGTTATATTTTATATTGCTACTACAGTACATTTTTAGTCTACTTTATACCTGAATTATCCTTTGTAACTGAGCTACTGTGTGGAACAATTTCCCTTGTGGATCATTGCAGTTTGTTTAAGTCTAAGTCTCTAATGACAGAGTGTAAAAATGAACACGACACCAGGAGTTAAGAGTGTGAAGTAGTCCACGGCATGTATATACATCCGTTGACAACACGGCACATAACACATTCTTACATTAATAACAATTTTTGATGAGCTAAATTATTTATAGCATTTCTGGTAAACGTGAAAAATGTGCTAGCTTGTGCTGCTAACAAGCTAACAAGACACACCAGGTTGAACAATGCTGCACCGGAATAAATCATATACATGTTCCCATCTACATCCTAGCACAAGAACCAATACAACTTAATAATTAAAAAAGGCTGAATAAAATTAACCCCAAAAAGCTGGAAACTTATAAACCTAAAGGTGATAACACTTACGACGATGCCTCGGGTCCTTAGAAAAGATGAACTTCCGTAAATGCAAACGTCACTTCCTTTCCACGGAAAAGAAGGCGCATGGACACTGCAACTCTGAAAAAAAATGATGTAGCGTTTCTTCAACTGTCTTGTATTACTTTCTGATGGTTATTATATACAAATCACCGACGAGGGTGTTTGCTCCAAGTTAACCTTATAAAATAAATACATTTATATAAGTGTGTAGTGTGGCAGTCGAGAAGGTAGGAGGCAGAAAGTCCCACAAGATGAATCATGTTATATCTTATAAAATCAATACCAGCCGTTTTTTGGAGTTTCTATTTGTGTCAGTTCTTCATAGTAACAGAAGGTTCGTGGAACTCAGGGGTGTCCAAACTTTTTCCACCAAGGGTCGCATACTGAAAAGTCAAAGTATGTGGGGGCTATTTTGAAATTGTTTTATTTTGTAAAAAAAACAAAAAAACCCCCATAAAAAAACAGACTTATATATTTAAAGACAAAATGTAGGGTCCTGGGTCAGCTTGGTGTTATGCATGAAAACATGTATTATTATTAGTTATAAGTAACAACAAAATGTTACATAGTTTTTTTCTTATTTATATTTTTTCTGTTGTTTTTATAAATCTTGTAGTAATTAATAATAGTACACTTTGTTACCCATAACACAAAGCTGACAGTAAGTTTTGTCTTTAAATATATAAGTAATGTCTGTTTTCAGCATTTATTTTCACAAAATAGCAATATATCAAAATGGCCACCGCAAACTTTGACGTTTTAGTATGCGGCATACTTGCCAACCCTCCCGAATTTTCCGGGAGACTCCCAAAATTCCTTGCCTTTCTCGAAAACCTCCCGGGACACATATTCTCCCGAAAATCTCCCGATTTCCAGCCGGAGCTGGAGGCCACGCCCTCTCCAGCTCCATGCGGACCTGAGTGAGGACAGCCTTTTTTCATGACGGGAGGACAACAGGATGACAAGAACTAAATCATCCAGACTAGAGATAAATTGTATTATTATGTTTATCTTACCTAAAAATAAAAATATATTAATTAATGAAAAAAAACAAAAACGAAATACATTTTTACTATATTTTGCTAAAACATCAAAATTAATTGTATTTTTTCTGACTCCTTATTACACCCAGCCATAGAATTATACATTAAAATAAACATATTTGAAATAATTAATTTTAAATTATCATAATAATTCATTTAAAAAGACCAAATTTAATTATTAAAATAATTGCTTGTTTATCAACAACTTTAGCATTTTATTCATTACATTTTGAAGCTCTCAGAAGCCAAGTTATGTTATATTCCATAGTATTTATTTATGCAAGTTTGAAGTATCAATTATCTAAACACAGTTTTGTTTGCATATTTTCAGGATATATATATATATATATATATATATATATATATATATATATATATATATGAAATACTTGACTTGGTGAATTCTAGCTGCCAATATACTCCTCCCCTCTTAACCACGCCCAACCCCACCCCTGACCACGCCCCCCGCCCTCCACCTCCCGAAATCGGAGGTCTCAAGGTTGGCAAGTATGGTATGCGGCCCTTGATGAAAATGTTTGGACACCTCTATATAAACATATATTCAAAAAAAAAATTGTTCCCCTGCCTTGCAGTATGATTTCTAAAGCAAGTACGTTACCCATCATTTACTTAAAAAAGTAATAATAATCAAATGCATAGGGAACTGTGTAATAATGTCATGAGGAGATCCTTCATTAAATATATTAATTGGGGGGCAGCTATAATTGCAGTGTGGCCCTCAAGGAAAACCAGTTTGACACCCCTGCTCTAATTGCTAGTGGCTAAACTTTGCTGTGAAATTCTAAATATTAGCCACTTGTGTTGAGTGTATTGAATGAGAGGCCAAACATGCACAACAAATATACATAATACATATTGTTCATGTATGCAACACACAATGACAGAAAACTGACATATGGGGAAAACCACAAATGTAAACAATTATACATACTGCAAATTCATTTATATTGTTTAAGGGGTGCCAATATTACAAGTTTAAATTGTTGGCAATGCATTTTGTTTTTCCAGATGAACATGGGGTGTAATTCACAGCAAGTGGGTGTGTGGGATCCTGGTGTTAAAGTGGTGCGACCTACATCAACATCACAATGCTTGACTCACACTCACATAACTGACCTGACCGGGTGAGAACACACACGTTATTATTTCACATGTAGGGTGGGGGAGAGGTACGTTACAAAATCCCAATTGCTTTAATTTCACAGTATTAATAATCTGAGCGAAGTAATTGGTGTTGGCACATATTCAGAGGGACTGATCAAACAAGATTAAAAACTGAGGGCAGATTAAAATGTTAACAAAATGAGAGAAGCAAGATGTGTAAGAAGAAATGAGAGTAACGTAACATCAACTTAGTCCTGAGATGCATACACAACCTCAACTCACATACAACTTGTAATGATCTTTTCTCTGAAACATTATGTTAATAAGAAAAATGAGTTGTTTTCATATTTTGGTGCAAACCTTAAAAATCTAATCTTACCAGGGTGAACACCTGAGGATTTCTGAAGCATGTCCAAAGGTAATCTGACAACATTTTTGACGACAGGCCTGTTAAGTATGCATAATTATGTGTGTGTGTGTGTGTTCCAGATGTTGAGAGAGACCAGGTCTTTCTTACCACCAAGGTGCGAACCTCCTTTAAGGGCGATGTCAGCTGGATCACCAAAACCAAAAAGGCATGCTACCCTTAAGGAAAACATCAGTAGAAGAGGACGCAAAATAAAATACAAGCGGCATACCTTCTTTTTCTCTTGTTTTGATCAGCGAGTCTGCTCTTCACAGTTTCTATGCAGGTTCTGACTCAGCCTTTCTCCCTTTAAGGGTGCTCCTGATTATTGGAATTGCATTTGACTTAAATCTTTACATTTTTTCCATCCAAACTCCGACCAAAATCATTTTTTTAAAGTCAGAATGATTAAAATGGTTGCTGAAAATTATACCCCTCTCGCTTGGTCAGTCCCGTTTTGTGCAAGTCAATTATACTTTCCTAATATTTTCCTTATTTGGAAAAGTATGCAGACTGACTCCTTCTTTAGTTGTATTGCAACAACCTGCAACAATGGACCTGGCAGACATTTGATAATTCCTTCAAATTGTGCATGTAAATATTGTGATTCAGGATGAAGATGGTACTGAAACACATGCAGTGCATCCGGAATATATTCACAGTGCTTAACTTTTCCCACAGTTTGTTATGTTACATTACAGCCCTATTCCAAAATGGAATACATCAATGTTTGTATACACACAATACCCAATAATGACAATGTGAAATTAAAATTGCAAATTAATTAATTTATTCTGTGGGTGACACGAGCAGACGTCCACATTTTGGAGCATTCACACATTTTGGAGCCGAAAGTGAATACTCCAAAATATGCTAAGCATTGTTAGAAAACAAGCTTAAAGTCACTTATGTGTCTATTTTGGGGGTAGGCGGGATTTTACCTGGAGACATAATTTTTAGGTCCAGAACCGCCAATGTTGTGAGAATTACAGTGTGCCTTAAATGAAAGAGAACAGTTTTAACCCTGTGGTTTTCTTGCACACTGGACGAGAGAAACAGGCTAATTGGGAGAAGGAAGTCTGAATAATGACACCACTACAAGGCTTAGTTGCATAGAAAAACATATTATTTTCACATATTCATTGATGATGGCCACAAACAGCTTAGACCAGAGCTATTCAACTGAATTGTTGTAGGAGCCACATTTGCAGAAAGCTAAAGACCGGGCCGCCAGATTTCTCCCTTTACTATTATCAGAACTAGCACCCTCTGTAGTGAACATTTGTCTTTGGGCTATTTCTTTTATCCGAGTTACAAATTTCCGGACAAAGTAGCCTTGTTATGTAAAATGCAAGTGCCCAATACAGGCCTACAGATGGTAAACATGTCAATGCTAGGATATGCCAATGTGCGGACATTGTTCTATGTTTTCTATCTAACAGAAGTGCTAAAGTGTTTTAAGAAATGTGCTGTAAAAAAAAAAGTCTCCCACGTTTTGAACTGAACCCGGGCTGGCAGGTAAATAGCCCTAGTTTATACCAAGCTTGTGACCAATGTTCATCAGCATTTCTCCCATTTCTGACCTTTTTACAATGTTCTATTTCACCTCTATGCATGATGTTTTTTCTTTGACGCACTGCCATCAGAAGAGCTTTATGCTTGGTAGACATTATGTGATGAAGGGCAAAAAGTGAACTAAAAACAACCAAATCCAAGTTGTCTGTCATTTCCCCCCGACTATACGTATTATTTTTCTGCACACAAGTAAATAGTTCTCTCTTTGGTTTTGTACAGCACAGTGCAGTTTGCCCCGGTTTTCGAACACTAAAAATATTCATTGTAAATTCACAGCAAATTACTGGCTAATATCTGCATTACTTTCACAGTCAAATGTATGATAAGTTACTGTGGACCAAATCTATAGTTATTTACTGTAACTGCAATGAGATCTTAGTTAATTACTATAAATTTACAAGCATATGCTGTAATTTCACAATTATAATTTTATAGTTAATTATAATAAAGTTACAAGTATGTGCTGTAACATCAGAGAAGTTGTTTTTACAGTTAATTACGGCGTTACAATGCAGAATTACAGTGTATGCAGTCCTGTTCGCCAAATGTTGGGTCTAATAAACTAGTCGGTTTTCCCGTGTATCATTCTGCAGAATCGATTGCCCCCCCCTCAAAAAAATTGGATGGGGCAAAAGAACCTTGTGGGTGCAGCACTTTGATAAAGAAGGTGAGAAACACTGTTGAATTCAAAACAGAAAAAGTTGTAGCAGAGTATGAAGGTGCATTTGTGCTGCTCCCTCTGCCCTCCTCCCGCTCTGTCTTTGCTAACATGAGCCTTCAATAACGGTAAAAGTTAAGTCAAACGTTAACGGTTCCATTTTAGTTGTCATTCATACACATTTTGCATTGTTTTCTGTATGTAAAACTATAATTATTTTCCATAAGATGTGATTTGGAACAGATTTATTGAATTTACATAATTTCTCATAGAAAAAGGTAATGAAGTATTACTGTATTAATAATTCACCGTTTATAATATCAATTTAAGCTTTTCTGCCAACCCGGGGCATTGCCCTAAGTGTTTTCAAAGAGGAATATTTTTAATCGGATGAAAAATGTGGGAGAAGAAGACAGACAAAAATATGGCAGAATACTATTTAGAATATTAATGTGTGAATTCTGGAATACAGAGGTTGTTAGATTAGGGAGAGGGTCCAGGAGCATTGAGACCTCGGACAACATGCTGCCCTGATTCTGCTCCCTCTGTAGGGTCCACGCTGTGTGGTGACAATAAACAGGCCTCATTCGCCGCAAAGTGGCTCACAGGGTAAATGCCACATTTCTTAAAACTTTCCTTCACTATCTTGACCCCCTCATCCTCTTCAGCCACCCGATACGCCTCCTTGAACACACCCGAAAAGTCCTTCTTGGTGACTGCAAAGAGAGTAGCGTTGGCGGCATTCGAGTCACCTAAGAGCGCTGAAAAACGCTGCTTGACGAGTGAACACAGGCCGGCATCGAGGGGCTGCAGGTTGTGCGAGCAATGAGGCGGCAGGCACAGAAGGAGGACGTCTTCCTTACGAGCTGCCTCCACCACCTCCAGGTTCACGGGCGACTTGTGTCCGTCAAAAATGAGCAGCAGTGGACGCTCCTTGGGCGCGTACGCAAGGAAGTGTCGGAGGAACCACTTCTTGAAAAGGTCGGAGGTGACGCATCCCGAGTCTGACCATCCATAGAGGGCGTGTGGTGGTCCTTGTGTCTTGTAACAAACCCCTCCCGGGTATGCTTTGGAAAAGACAATAAACGGGGGAATGTCCTTCCCGGCGGCATTAAAGCAAGCCAGGACAGAGATGTAGTCCCTGGACGTTGGTGTTGATTTGTGAAGAAGCACCCTTTTACGAGCCAGATGAAAATCCATCTCGCTGCAGGTCCACATCTGGCGAGGCTTGTCTCCCAATGCATGAGCTTCCACCACAGTTTCCAACAAGTGGAAAAAATGATCCACTGTTTCTTTCCTGACATGAACTGTTCGCCCACGGATGATACCATCAGCGAGTTGAATGCTAATATTCTTTTCTTGTCGTTTTCTAAAATTGAGCCACCAGGTTTGGCCCAGATTAGAAAAGGCGACCCTCCTGTGTTGACGCTTGTAAATGGAAGATGCAAAAGACACCAGCTGCTGCTTAGTAAGTGGGAACCCATGCTTGGACATATATAAAGAGAACTCCACCAACAGTTCCTCATCAGAGGATGTTATAAGCTGAGCAGGCCCGCTGCGGCTACCCGGTGTCACTCGTCCACTGACCCGGTCACCCAGGGATGACTTTGGGACGCCAAACTGCTTTGCAGCCTGTCTTACAGTGCATCTATGAGACTTCACCTCAATCAATGCACGTTCCATAGCCTCCTCTGTCCATTTCTTCTTCTTCTTTCTTCCAACTTTCTCAAGATGGTTTCTTGATGGCATCTGTCTAAGATAGAGTACAAAAACACACATGTCAAAAAACAAGCTATTGTCCTCTACTACTACCACTACTACTACAAAGACAGCAAGTACTCACTGGCGTTGTGTGATATAGACAGTAAACGTTACAAAATAATATATATGTGGCTGAAGAAAGAGCTTTCAATTCTATTGTTCTATTGTGATAATGCATGTTGATGACGGATTCTAGCTCTGCCCTGCAAATTTGAACGCATCATCAACGAAATGTAGCGTTTTCGCTAGCGGCTAACGTTCCTCCACAGTGCAAAGTCACTTCTAAGTCAGCAATCCTCGCCTCTGTGGCGGCCAAAAAACTGTTTACTACAAGTATTATTTTACTTGAGGACGAGGATTAGCTTAACATGATACACTACAGACCGTAAGATAACCGAAGGATTATCTCTTGAATCTGTGATGAGGTGGCGACTTGTCCAGGGTGTACCCGCCTTCCGCCCGAATGCAGCTGAGATAGGCTCCAGTGACCACCCGCGACCCCAAAAAGGGACAAGCGGTAGAAAATGGATGGATGGATAGCTCTTGAATGTAAACAAAGGTGGTTGGACTAATACAAATACCGACAGTGATGATACCAAGTATAGAATCAGTATATGGTCAATACTACAGTGGTTACATTGTTATGTTTTATTATCCAAAAACATTTTCATGTTTTTGTTATGTTTTACACACTCAGGAATAAGTCCCTGGATGCAGGAGGATTTTAAGAGCAAACAACAAAAGATTTAAATCAGTGCTAAATCATTTAAATATTTAATTGATATTGTTACATCGCCATTCTGTGTTTATAATTGTGATAAAAATGGAATCATTTAGTGAATTTTAAGTGTCTGTAACACGTGTAGTATCACAAAACTAATGGAAAATACTGAAACAAAAGATTTATAAGTTCTTTCAACATTTTAAGAGAAGTGTAGATAGAACCATGTTATAACAGAAATTTATCAGCTATCAACAGTAAATGACCAAGTAGATTGGTAATAGTTTTGATAAAATAATACACAATACAGGAAATGACACGTTGCAGCATACAGCTAATTTAGGAGCCTTTCTTAAAGCCTTTGTAAATAGTACTATTACGATTAATATGCCAAACGATATATCGTTGTATATGGCTATCGCAGGAGGATGCAATATTTATCGCGATATATATTTTGGGCCATATAGACAATCTATAATACACACTTGATCTTTAACATTCTTTGACATTTGCCCACACAAATAAACTGGCACATCTTATACGGAATAAGCATTTCGTGTACTTTACAGGTCAAATTACAACAAAGTGTACTTTTTGACAAACAGTAACAACCAAGAACTTACTAATGTTTTGCGGTCAGTGAGTAGGAAAAACAGGACTGAATCAGCTTATTTCCGTCATTGTTTGCGTATATAACTACAACTAAGCATCCCACGATGGCTCCAGAACGTACACAAAATATAAAAAAACCAGTACTTACTCCTGTTGCTTCATAAACCCAAATTATATTTAATTAATTGATCATAACTTAAGTTAGCGATCGTACTAACAGTACAGTTGTTAGCTTGGCCAGTGTCGCTGCTAACCTGGAAGTTAAACAAGTACCTTTCAAAATAAAACCCACATACGGCTGCTGCTAACCTGAAAGTTAAACAAGTACCTTTCAAAATAAAACCTACATACGGCTGCTGCTAATCAGAAAGTTAAACAAGTGCCTTTCAAAACACAAACATAGTGCTTCTTCTTCTTCCAAACTAAATATATAATGATGACAACGAAAAACAAAAAAGTTATGAATGTATAAAGAGGGGCTTTCTTTTTATTTCTTTCACACGTTTCATGTTTTTTTGTTTTCTCTTTCCTTTATTTGGTAATTTTAATATCAGATTACTGGATGAAAAATTCGGCGAAAATAATTTTATGTAGATCTTGTTTATTTTTATATTTTGGCCGTTTTGAAATTAGATAGTTAGATAACACTGATGGCCAACAGGAGATTGCAAACAATACATACTATTTCAATTTACAAAACAGTAGTCGTACAATCATGAAAAATAACATTATTATTT